>NC_089751.1:35553116-35590616 GCF_040412425.1 Macrobrachium rosenbergii | reverse complement strand
ATGTAGATTCCATTCCTTTGGAAAACATAGGGGATGACAGAACTACCACTCTTCCAATTCCTCCTTTTCCTGTCCTAAGTCCTCCTACTTTACCATCTACTCCTGTTCCAAGTTTCCATGATTCTGCTCTTAGTGCCATTGCCAGCCCTGAATCTAGGTTCAATAAAAAATTTGTGTACTATATTATATAATACTATTATGGAAATGGGGTCAGCTCTTAAATCTCTAATGGAAAAAAATGTAAGTATTGACAGTGCAGTGAGAAGTGAGAGTGCTGTGTATATTGAGGAGGTGGCTGTCCGTCCCACCAGTGCTCCTAGATGAAGGTCACTGTCCCGCTCCCCCGTGCCAGGGAGAAGACATACGGGAAGCCCAAGGGAGGCTGTCGAGCCTGTCGTGTGCTCCCAGGCTTCGACTAAACACCATTGGAAAGGCGTTCCTGTGCATCAACTTCAGACTCAGAATCTTCCAGTGCACAAGAAGCTCCCATATTGCTACTCTATTTCTTCACGCCCGTTCAGATACATGCGGACATTAGCGACTCTTCTCTCCTGGTTGTCGAGGTACAGGGAGACTAGCCCACAACCTTCCTGCAGTTTTCAAGTCCAGCCTGATTCTCCTGCTCATCGTCGTCATTTCTTCAGCGGCAGTCATGAGCGCTATAAGCGTTCTAAGCGCCTGACTTCTTCTGAGCGCCAAGTGTCCACTGACCCGTGCCAGACTTCCGCTGATGAGCACCCGGCACCCACCACCTTGCGCCAGAATACCACTGATGAGCGCCCATCGTCTCATGCCAAACTTCCGCTCTAGAGCACCCGGCGCCAACTCCCGAACTTCCAACACCAACAGCCAAACTCCCAGCTTCTGCTTCTGGAACCCATTCACCTCCTTCTGTTATTCTGTCTTCCTCATCGGTCCAGGAAGATTCTTTAGCCCCACTCAAGCGCCAGTTGACCAAGTTTATGGGTTTTTTGAAGAAATCCTCTTCTGCTCCAGAGTCCAAGGATAAATCATTGTCTCCTATCTCTTCGGAGGAGGAAGAGATTGTTCAGGAAACGGTTCCCTCTTCTGCTTACTCATCTCTTCTGTGTTTCCTCTTGGATAGCTTCCCTGATTTCTTCGTGCCTGCTTCACCTACTTCTCCAGCTTCTACCTTCCTCATGAAAAAGCATTTGTCAGAAGGTACCAGGTTACCCAAGCTAGTTCTTTCCTCCTACAGACCAATTTCTTTAACTAGTTGTCTATGCAAATTACTAGAAAAAATGGTAAATGCTCAACTAACATGGCACATTCGTGAAAACAAAATTTTGACTCCCACTCAATTTGGGTCACAAAGTAACATCGACACTGGATTCTCTGTCTAACTTGGAAGACCACATACGAAGAGGATTTGAACAAAAACAAATTACTATAGCCGTCTTTTTTTGACATTGAAAAGGCACATGATACTACATGGAGGTATGCAATATTAAAAAGTTACATAAAAATAACATCCGTGGACATTTACCTAGGTTTATCGAAAACTTTCTGACAAATCGCACTTTTCAAGTGAGAATTGATGATGTATTGTCAAGTACATTTCCACTTGAAAATGGTGTTCCACAAGGAAGCGTCCTTAGTGGCACACTGTTTACTTTAGCAATAAATGATATCAGTAATAATCTGCCTGTTGGAATTAAAAGTAACTTGTACATGGATGATTTTGTCATATATTATTCAGCATCTCGCGTAAAACATGCGGAGCGGATCATTAATAAAACTATAATAAAAATAGATGAATGGGCCTCATCTGTAGGCTTCAAATTTTCTATACAAAAGTCTCAAGCAGTAATGTTTTATAAAAATAAAAAGTGGAAAAAAAGGTCAGGAAATAGATTTAAAAACCAGAAATCATTCCAAACAGCAAAATTTTCGGGTTTAGTATTTGATACTCACTTGAACTGGAAAGTCCACATAACATACATGAAATCAAAATGTAAAAGAGCATTAAACCTAATTAAAAAACTATCAAACACTTGGGGAGCTGATAGACATACCCTTACTTTACTGTATAAAGCAACAGCGCTGTCTATCGTTGATTATGGAAGTGAGATATATGGCTCGGCATCAGACGCAACGCTGAAGACGGTAGGCCCAGTTCATAATGAAGGTCTTAGAATATGCTCAGGAGCTTTTCGATCATCATCAGTGTCTTCTTTACAAGTTGAATGTGGTGAACTACCCCTGTCTCCATAGAGAGCTGGTAACAATGAAGAGTGCCTTGAGAATTCAGACAAATGATTCTCTAACCAAAAAATTATTTGGATTAAGTGATGTGTTTATAGACAATCATCCACCTCCTTTCCCAATTAGAGCTAGAAGATTGTTTGAGTCACTAAATATAAATATACACTTACTTTTAATATTAAAATTACCTCCTTGGACAATGAATAAAATGAGAATTTGTACACACTTGAAATATTTATCAAAAAGTCATTCATATACTCCAGAATACCATAGACAACATACAGTAGAACATATAATCCGAAAAGGTCCACATTATGCAATATACACCGACGGATCCAAATCACAATACGGAGTGGGATGTGCTGCAGTATCCCCAGACAAAATGTATCAGTTCTCTCTACCAGATAACGCCTCAGTATTTACAGCTGAGTTATGTGCAATAGTATCAGCCATAAAATAATTAGAGAAGCCTCAGGTAATAATTTTGTGAAGTGCCATAGAAGCCATTCAAAGCTATAATCAAAAAAATAATATTGTACAACATATAAAGTTTTCCCTCCATAAATTATACAATAAGGGAAAAAATATTGAAATATGCTGGATCCCTGCCCATGTAGGGATTAAGGGAAATGAAGAGGCTGATAAAGCAGCTAAAGAAGCGGTCCACATGACAAGAGCAAATGTAGACATCCCTATTAATGACTATACAAGATATATAAAAACAGTCATTGTAAAAAAATGGCAAAATATATGGAACGAAGAACCTGAAAATATTAAGTTAAAACAGATAAAAGCCAGTGTTGGAAAATGGAAAATGGAGTTTGTCATATCAGAGAGAGAGACACGCACAAGTAATTCTAATGCGTCTTCGAATGGGCCATACTCGTTTGACACATGGACACTTATTGAACAGTCCATGTAGCCCTCCTCCCAAATGCCCAGATTGCAATGTGTTGATAACAGTTAAGGATGTACTGTGTGAATGTCCTGCAGCAATTATCAGATTTTGGAAATAGACCAATTTCTAGACCAATAAAAGAAATTTTGTCGGAATCTTCAACATTCTCAATAGTACCCATGTTAATGTTCATGAGAAGCTGCGAGTTAATTGATAAAATATAAAAAATCAATCAATCAGTATAATGAATTTTAAAACAAGTAAATTTGAACATTTTACTTTAATGTATTTTGAAATTTAATATACCTTTTTAGTGAGTATATATGGAAGCATGAGTATAAATGTATTTATTGTGTGAGTGTGTTCCAATATGAAAGCGTATGCATTGTTACAGCTTTTAGTTTCATATTCATTTTCGTTCATTCATCATTGGAGAGTGACCTATTAGGTCCCAGTGCTAGGCTTCGAGCTGATAGTCAGCTCAGTGGTCTGGTTAAACTATTTTAATAATAATAATAATAATCCTCGAAGAAGGCTCTCGGAACCTCACAAAAAAGACTCTCTTTTTAGTGGCTCTCGCTACTGCCAAACATATTAGCGAGTTACAGGCAATAGACTAGAGAATAGGCTTAGCACAAGAGGACGCAGTCTGCTCTCTTTCTCTTGGTTTCCCCACAAAGAACAAGGACCCTCCTAAACCCTGGCCTAGATCCTTCATCATCAAGAACCTTATGGATATCTTAGGACTGAGGAAGAAGAAAGACTCCTCTGTCCAGTGAGGTGCCTCAGGTATTGTCTTCAGAGGATGGAAAAGATTAGAGGACCTTCAAGCAACCTCTTGTGCTCTGTAAGAAACCCAGTTTGCCTGGTCTCCAAAAATGCCATATCCTTTTTTCTGAGAGAGTTAATATTAGAAGCCCACTCTCAGATCCAGGATGAATCCTTTCCGTTACTTAAGGTTATGGCTGACGGAATTAAGGCAGTTGCAACTTCCCTCGCTTTTAAAAACAACTTGTCTCATTCCTCGATCCTACAGTGTCGACTTTCAGGAGATGCAAGTCCATATTCGCCTCACATCATCTCAAGGACGTAGAAACCGTGTTTGAAAATTGTAGCACTTTACGACCTTTATCCGTGGCTGGCATGGTGCTGGGATCGGAAGCATAGGGAATCTCTCTGTTCCTTTGCTATCCACTCACCTTGACTTAAGGTTTTGAGTCGATGGGAAGCCTGGGTGTACACACTACCTGGAATACCCACCAGTTCGTATTTTATTAATGATAATGGTTGGGTTTTGGTTTTATTCTGTGGTGTAGGTGATAGTGTTGTCGTTTTGTATTCTGGTCTTTGTCAGGGCAAGGGCATCTTTTAAAACTTTGTCAGCATACAGTGTACTTCCTCTGCTGCAAAGTTCCCACTACTGTAGTGGCGACCCTTGGCTATACTGCCATGTCCAATACAAGTTGAGAGAAGTGCTGACCAGAGGCAGTACCTGCCTGCAGCAGCTCTCTCAATAGGCAAGGAAACAACAAACATTTATTCAATGTTAGCAACTTTCCTATTTCAAATTCATTACTTAATTAATGCTTTGGAGTAGAATGTGTCCATGCTCTTTCCCATCTCCTAACAATGTGGAATCAGCTATGTAATTACTTGGTAAGTTACTTATATAAAAATTACATTTTTATGATAAAGTTTTATATATACTTACCAAGTAATTACATGATCGGAGCCTACCCTCCCCCCCTTCATGGACATTAGAGCATAAAACAAATTGAGCTCTCCGCTGGGTTGTTTCCTTGAGCCCCGGATGGTGGGCGGGACCTTGTCACCTACACATTAACGATAACAGCGCCACCGGCGAATTTTGAATTTTTAGGCTGCCGTAGGTTAGGGAACCAATAGCTATGTAATTACTTGGTAAGTGTATATAAAACTTTATTTTATCATAAAAATGTCATATTTATTTCATATGTTAGTGGGTAAGACTTTTTACATAAATTTTTAATTAAAAAGCAATTTACACTATGAAATACCATAGAAGAAGAATTCTGGTTTTCAGAAACTTCAAGCTTTTTAGCTGATTTGAAACCTTTTTAAAATAGGTACACATAAAATACAGTATGTAGGCAGTGATATATTTTAAGTTTTTAATATGTAACACTGATTGATACCATGTTTTGTTGTGGGTAAGCTGTGTCATCAGAAAGATAAAATTTCAGAATCAAACAAGTGCTGGAATTTAATGTTGAGAGTGGTTTGTAGAAATGTGAGCAGTCACATTCAACTTGATTCCAATTGGCAACCGAGACATGCCAGTGTTTTTAATGTTTATTTTATATCTTATGTATTTTCCAGTTTAAATGTAAGCAGTCATGTTTCTTTACCAATCTTGTTTTCGTATCGCATGTGTGTGTGTTTTCTCAGGCCTGACTTAGTATTAATGGGTTAAAAATTGCAAAATCTATTGCAGTACTGTAGTCCCCATTTACCTGCAGTAGATACATACATTCCAGAACATACTGTAGAAAGAGAAAACCACAAATAATAGTGAACCAAATGCATAACCCATGTGTAATTTGATCTGCATGCATTCACATGTATATACATTACTGTCCTTAAACAGTTCATCTTGTATTTTATTAATTTATTTATATTTTTGTCTATTTATTAATTTATTAAATTCCTTTTTCTTTTCTTTTTTAATAACTGATCTCTCATTTCTGTATTTCCTGTTATCTTCTGTGACTTCTTTCAAATGAACACCATATTCTTTGGAAGCTTGAGTTTCAAGTCAATGGCCCCTGTAGTCTTGTTTCATATGAATAGAGGGTTTATCTTCTGAATAATAATAATATTGGTGAATAAAATGGTTGCATTTTGCAAATTGATTTTATACTGAGTTTCCTCAATTCTTCTAATAATTCGCTTTTCATGCAGATCAGTGTTAGTCAGTAATTGTCCAGTGTTCATATTTTGATGGATGAAACAGCATATTTTTTACTGATGAAATTCTTTATTCTAAAGTATTACAGCAGGTTACTGAAACCTGGGATGTAAATCTGTAGATTTTCCAGCTGGCATTTCTTCTTTTTTCTTTTTTTGACGTCTGTGTGGTATTTTTAGTACTTTTTCTGTCGACATGTTTTGAACAGCTCGATGGTCATCTGGACGTTGGGATGAGTCTGGAGACACAGGGTGCTCGTGGAGGTATACGAGTATATAGGGGGTCTCAGATCGGGTCGATTTTTCATTGGCTGCCTGAGGTAGGGTTGCTGCCCACAGATGGACATTCCTGATTGGTTCGCTCATCCGGGATGCCTGTAGGTGCCACCCTTTGCGCTGATGTTGGGAGGAGGAAGGTCTCCTATGCAGTATTGAGACTCGGCTCCTCTCTCCCGATGTGTAGGGCCTCCAGGAGGCAAAGGTGGCGACGGTCGGTCGCTTGACCTCGATGTTGGGGATAATGTAATTTTATTCTCAGGTTATGAGCAGTCCTGGCGTGATTAAATAGGGCACCCTCCTGGGCATGACAGGAGATCCTCTTGGAGAAGCGCATGGTAGTCATACATATGTAAGAGCCGAGGCACTCTCGGACGGGGCATATGCATCGGTAGATTACGTTGGTTTTCTTCAAGGGACCTGCTTGAGGGGGGGCTGGGTTATTTCTCATCACCAAGCTGCTGGTTTTCTTATTGTTGTAGAATGTGATGAGTTTAATTTTCTTATCGGGATCGGACAGGTTGATGTTACCCTCAATGATGGTCTTGAGGGTGCGCTCGTCTTCTTTATATCCTTTATGGAATTTTCCTTTGTAAAAAGTTTGATGTCATCAGAGGTGTCAGGATGAGGTTCCTGATGGTACCAGTTGTTCACGGCTCCTCTAATGCACTTGTCTACCTCTCGGTTCATGTGTCCACTATCGATGAGGATCTGGGCAGCACGTTCTAGCTGTCCATGGGTGTCAGTCCAGGAGGAGCAGTGTGAGAGAGCTCTTCTGACGAAGGCGCTGATGGCAGAGTGCTTATATCTCTCGGGACACTCACTCCTCCATTTAGACCCATTCCCAGGTACGTAGGTTTTGTGATGAAGTGCTCCTCCCATTGCTCGACGAGGACATCAAGGAAGGGGAGGCGACGATCGTGGCTGTATTCATTTGTGAAGTTGAGACGGCTGTGGATGTGGAAGGCAGGCCTCATGCTCTATTTCTTCACTCGTCGCAGCCCTGACGAAGGTGTTGTCGAACATCCCCGAGCACGCCCTCCGTGCCCTCCTGGAGGTATGTACCAGAAAGGCCCTTTTCTCCACCCAGAGGCCTTATGTACACCCAAATCGACGGCGTAGTGATGGGTTCTCCCGTTTGAGTCCTCTTAGCGAATTTTTACATGGGCACCGTTGAGAAGACGGTCTTTAATAGTATAAGAAAGCTGCAAATGTATGCACAGTACATCGAAGACACTTTCATCCCGCTGCGACGAGTGAAGAAATAGAGAGCTTGAGGCCTGTCTTCCACACCCACAGCTGTCCCAACTTCACAATTGAATACAGCTACGATCGTTGTCTCCCCTTTCTTCGTCAAGCAATGGGAGGAGCGCTTCATCACGAAGGTGTATACGAAACCTACGAACCTGGGTATGTGTCTAAATGTAGGGGGTGAGTGCCCCCGAGAGATATAAGCAATCTGCCATCAGTGCCTTCATCAGGAGAGCTCTCTCGCACTGCTCCTCCTGGACTGACACCCATGGAGAGCTGGAACGTGCTGCCCAGATCCTCATCGATAATGGACACACGAATCGGGAGGTAGACAAGTGCATTAGAGGAGCCGTGAACAGATGGTATCATCAGGAACCTCGCCCCGACACCTCTGATGACATCAAACTTTTTTTACCAAGGAAAATTCCATAAAGGATATAAAGAAGACGAATGTGCCTTCAGGACCATCATCGAGGGTAAAATCAGCCTGTCCAATCCCGATAAGAAAATTAAACTCATCACTTTCTACAGGAATAAGGAAACCAGCAGCATGGTGATGAGAAATAACCCGGCACCCCTCAAGCAGGATACCTTGAAGAAAACCAATGTAGTCTACCGATACAAATGCCCCATCCGAGAGTGCCTCGGCTCTTACATTGGTATGACTACCATGCGCTTCTCCAAGAGGACCTGTCATGCCAGGAGGGTGCCTATTTAATCATGCCAGGACTGCTCATAACCTGAGAATAAAAAAGAATGACATTATCCCCAACATCAATGTTGAAGAAAGATCAAGCGACCGACCATCACCACCTCCACCTCCTTGAAGCCCTACACATCAGGAGAGAGAAGCTGAGTTTCAATACTATACAGGAAACCTTCCTCCTCCTGACATCGGCATGAAGGATGGCACCTACTGGCACCCCGGATGAGCGAACCAATCAGAAACGTCCATCTGCGGGCAGCAACCCTACAAACAATGTACCATCACCACGCAAGAGGAGACTTCGCCCGAGGAAAATCACCTCAGGCAGTCAATGAAAAATTGGCCTGATCTGAGACCCCCTATATATACCACTGCGAGTGTCCTGTGTCTCCAGACTCATCCCAACATCCAGAAGATGGGATAAGTTGGTCAAAACATGTCGACAGAAAAAGTACTGAAAATACCACATAGACGTCAAATAAAAAAGAAAAAAGAAATGCCAGCGAAAATACTGTACCATCAGGAAAATCTATAGGTATACATCCCAGGTTTCAGTAACCTGCTGTAATGCTTTAGAATAAAGAGTTTCATCTGTAAAAATATGCTGTTTCATCCATCAAAATATGAACATTGGACAATTATTGACTAACATTGAAGTGCAGGAAAAGCAAATTATTAGAAGAATTGAGAAAACTCAGTATAAAATCAATTTGCAAAATGCAGCCATTTTATTCAACAAAATTTGCTTCAAAGAGGGTCTTCTTCCTTTGTAATAATAATAATAACAATAATAATTTTTTTTCTTTGTCGTCATCTTCCTTTGTAGGTGACAAGTAGTTTTCCAACTTTTTTTTTTTTTTATCAAAATATCCTGATGTTCTTTGTTATGATCTTCCATCTTATTGTATCATTAAAGAACTCCGCACCCCTGATTTGCTTGACTGTTAGGTGATTTCTGTACCTCTATATATTCCAGGAGAGTTTTGAAGTAGTGGACCACTTCCACAAATTTCTGCAGCAAGCATTTGCTGTTTATGGCTCAAATCGCTCCTTTAATCACCTTGAATACCTACAGAATGTATGAGGCCTTGACACTCCTAATGTTAACTATGTTAGGTGGTGAGGTTGATTTTGTGGCAAAATTATCACAGCATTTTCATTTTCAGTAGTGTTCAATTTTGGGTTGCCAGGTGCATTATCAGTAAAAAAATATTGAATGGCAACCCTTCCTTCTCTTAATCACATTTCCATTGTAGGGATAAAAGACGGGTAAATATCCTGTGAATAACACTACTGTGGCACGTTTCTTAGTTGTATTCCCAGAAAATGGAAGTTAGCATTTTTATTGATTTAATTTTTGTGGAGAACTTGAGGATTCTTTACTCAGTAAACAATGTCTGGCCATGTCATTTGCTGATCTGCATTGCTGTATAGTACCAATGTTGATCTTTGCTAAATTCATTAAAGCCAGGTGCCTGTTTTGTACACTAGTTGCTATTGGTGCTGTTTAGCATTCTTTTCCAAAACAGTGCTGTTTTATGATAAAAAACTTGCTTAGGATGGTGGTCTTCCTTCATACTAATTTTCTTTTAACTCTGCCAGAAACTTAGCAGCAGGATCTTTATCAGCAGTTGCTATTTTTTGAAAGGCTTAATGCATTGTGCTGTATCATACTGTCAGCAGGAGGCATCCTTTTCCAGTTCATATTTGATACTCAGATATTTAATCCCTTTCCTGAAAAAGCCTCCATTCCATCCTTATCATGGACATTTGACATAACCAGCAACTTGTGGAACATGCAACATGAGTGGCATCCTAAAATCTTTTTTCTTATGTTTTAACACCATGAAATGAATGTTCATTCTTGCCATACAGCTTGCTGATCTCTGCATTTTTTATTCTTTTGTGATATCCAGAATTTTTACTTTCTCACTCAGAGGAAGCATTTCTCTTTTGATCAGAAACCATTGTTATGGCATAAGGTCTTTCAAAGACAGAAAGTCTGTGGGAATGATGGAACAAGCAAATACCAGAGGCATCTTGGTTGAATATTTTGGGAAAATGGGCAAGCACAGATATGGGAAACAAGGGAGTTAAGCCATATACTGTGTGGTGCAGGGCCTAATGTGGTCGAACAGTTTTTATTATTTTATAGCATTTACTCACTTGTTGGATGGGTGGAAATATAAGAAGAGATCAATCTTATTCTTGAATTTTCCATTGGAGTTGTCTGTCAGGTTTGGACCCACTGACAAGGGGGTACTACTGTACTGTAGTAGTATTAGTTTTGGAACTGCTTTTGTGGATTGTATTTAGTGTAAAGCTGTGAAAATAGCTACAATACAAAGGTTTTGTATTGATCATTATGAATTAATGTTCTTTCATTTAGAATGCTGTAAAAAAATAGAAGTTTTATCTTTATCTGTTGATTTTGGAATTTTCTCCCTTCAGGTGTGTATACGGTAGAAAACATCAAAGACATGAGATGGACTATAATGTCACTAGGCATTCTTCTGTTATATCACTTTGTCCCATTACAAATATTTGGCATGGTAAGCATTTTTTCACATAGCTTGCTTGTTATAAGAATGATGTTTCAATTGGTTCACTACTGTTTGCTCATTGATTCAGTCCTAGTAATACATAGGCTTTATTATCCTTGATCAAATAATTAGCTTCACACATTTATATTGCTCTTGGATATTATTGTATATTGGTATGCTTTCTTCAACTTGGTGCAGATATAATTTTAATTTTGTTATCTTTTTAGGCATCTCAGGTAAACTTGAATAACATGTTATGCCCTGCTATTAGTGATCCTTTCTATGGTCCAAACTACCGTGTTGCTGCCGTGTTACACCAGTCACTGTGTGTCCCTTTGGTTAGCAAGACATTTTGTTTGGTGGCAAATTTCTTCATTACAAAGTTTCCATTTACAAAGGTAAGTGATTTCAATTGTGGTGGATAATATGAAAAATTGTGGAGCTGTATCTTTTAAAACAAAAAATATAACTTCACCATCAGCCTTTTTATGTGCAGATTGTATTTTGGTAAAACAGGACTGCTATTCCTGAAATATGTAAAGATATTATATGATAAATTTATAAGATATTTGTCCAAGTCCAAGTCTTCATAGTGCTTGTTCTTTAATTTTTTTTAAATAAGGAATTAATTTTTTTATAAAAACATGAAAAATAAGAACCAGCTTCTATTGATTTGTGCATCTTTACATGGGTTATCAGTAAATGCTAAAATTATCAATAATTATGCTAAAATTCCATAAAAATACAGACATCAATAAAAAAAGTGCCAAATCACATAAAAACAAATATTAAAATATATACAACAATATAGTGTAATGTACAGTATAAAGTCGCATAAAAGCATAAAAATGTTGAATATATTCTTATTTACATGAATTTTGCCTGTATATGAAGTTCAGCCGTAAAAATATAAAAATGAATAAAAAAGTGCAAAATCACATAAATGTTAAAATACATACTTAATATACACATAATACCTGTATATGAAGTTCAGCCATAAAAATACAAAAGTTAATAGAAAAGTGCAAAATCACATAAATGTTAAAATATGTATTTAAAAGCTTAAAAGTTAAAAATGTTGTGGTTGTACATGACATTTGGCTGTGATAGTTCCAGCATTTGGTTGTGTGACAGCATTGTTCTTAGCAGAGAAAATAAGTCTACTTGCATATGTGTAATTTGCAGTGTCTTGTTTGCACGTAATTTTTATCTTTAATACATAGTCCCATGGCTCCGAAGAAAGTTCCTAATACAGTACTAGTGCTACTGAGCGTAATGCTATATATCATTAGAAAAAAAACAGCTGTGATATACTGTACTACACTACAGTTTTGTTAAATCCTGTGGCCTTAATTTTAAGAGTTAATCTTTGAAATTATTCATTGTAAGCAATATTGCTTATACAATGAATAATGAATATAAACATCCAAATAAGAATAATGACTTACATTGTCTACAAGTTTTACCCAGTAATTTTCAGAAATTATTAATAGTACATGATTTCACTGCATGCTTTTTGTTTTGGAATTGTGGCTTCCAGTCAACTTAGTGGTAGACTTCAAATTGAGCAGTTGCTAAATATGTATGGTTTATTTAAACCATGTAAAAATGGAGGCTGTACTTTGAAAAAGTACTTGATAAAGAGAATGATTATGAACTGGCAGGTATTAATAAGACAGTGGGCCTAGTGCATAATGTGACATCTGAAAATGTTAGGAGAGCCTCCTGGATAAAAATTAGTAAGGCTTTGGGACAGGTAACAATAACAAACAGTATGGACAAAGCAGCTAGAGAATCACCTGACAAGTGAATGAACAGATTTTAACACAGTGGGAACTCCAAAACACAAGTTGAAAAAATTAATGACTAGAATATGAAAATCATTTAAGACACAGTATGAAAATATTAAAGTAGTAATATTTAAAGCAAGAAAAGGATTTGGTATGAAAGTGTAGGAAAAGTTTATAATGAAAACATTTAGAAAAATTTCATTATGCTTTAACACAAACCCATTACATTTCAATAGCCTATGCATGTGTCAGCACAACCTGCATACTCCACAAAGAAGAGATTGCCTCTCCACCTACCTGATTATTCATCCAGGTCACTGGAGATCTTTCTGTGTGTCTGGTTTTCCTAATGCTCATTTCCACTTAATTTTCATGCATTTAAAATTACAGGCAGCCCCCAGTTAACAGCGGGGGTTCTGTTCTCGGCTGAGCGCCGATAACTGGAACATCATAGTAATTATGGTAATAAATGGTGTTTACGACACCATAAGTGCCAATAAACTGTTTACCGACACCGATAAACCACTTACCGGCACAAAAAATCGCTTACTGACACCAATAAACAGCCTACTGACGCCAAGAAACCACCTGCTGATGCTGATAAACTGCTTACTGGTGCCGAAAATTGCATACCGTTGCATGCCGGCGCCGAAAGTCTGTTTAACAACGTCGTAAACCAAGCATCGTAAAACTGAAACACTGTTAACTGATACCGCGATAAGTGGGACTGCCTGTATTCTCTTTATTAATATGTGGTGGTATAAGTCAGTTATTAAATTATCCTCGTTTTTCTGTAGCCAGTTGTGGACAGTTCTGTAAGTACCTGCTTTCTTCTTTAAGGTATCTGTAAGTAGCATTTCCTCTTTTGAACAACTATTCTATTCATCGTGCTATCTAATATTTGGTGTAGGTATATTCTTCAGTTATTACAGTCGAACCTCTTGAAACCGATATTCTGTGGTCTGTGAACTCCTCTGGTTCGGCTAGATTTTGAACCAGCCACCGTTAGTTTGTTGAGAGGCCACGAGGGCGGTGCCACGTATTACAGTAGGGTTTCTGTTTACGTCTAAGATCCGTTCCTATGGCAAGGACGTAAACAATTTTGTCCATGAGTGGAAATTTAAACAGATGTAATGACATGAATCAGTAAAAATAAAAAAAATGCATAAAAGAGAAAACAATTCCTGAGCACATACATACAGTACAAGGGTAAATATATCATTTTTACATTTACAGTACAGTAATACCCCGAACGTGTGCAATTCGAGTTGCACAAATTCACAGACACGCAAACTTTTCATTGGAACCTAACTAATTGTCGTACGCGAGTTTTTCACAGACACGCGAACATTTGAGAATCCTGAGAAACCCTTCAGAACCCTGCAAAAAGTGTTTGTTTAATTTTTTTTATGTAATTTACAAGTTTTCAAGCTTTTATGGGTAAATTTATTTAATTTTTTATGTAATTTATAAGTTTTCAAGCTTTTATGTGTAAATTAAATAACATTAAATAATAAAAATAATAATTTTTCTCTCTCACTGAGACGAGAAAATTTTTATGGTACATGATAAATTAATTATATATCTATTAATAAGTATTAATTTTCAAATATTGATAAGATTAAATAACAGTACAGTAAACCCCCCGTATTTGCAGGGGATGCATACCGCACCCTGCCCCGCGAATAGCTAAAATCCAAGAATACTTAAAACCCCTCTAAAAACACTTAGAACTGCTTATTTTGATAGTTTATAAAGAAAAACCCTCTAAAAATGCTTATACTGAGTATTTTAATAGTTTTATCACAAAAAGTGCATTTAGTCATGAAAATGTTATGAAAATACAGTAATTAGTGAATATTTCTGTGAAAAATACTGCGAATGGGCGAATTTTCCGCGAATAATGGGTAGATACGTTCCACAGAGAAACCTGCGAATCGTGAGAACGTGAGTAGGGGGTGTTTACTGTAATAATAATATAACTGTAATTATAAAATTTATACTATGTATGTGATACATATTTTAAACAAACAAATATCATTCGTGTATCCTCTGTGAACTCACTCGAGGGCAAACCTGTCAAATTTGTCCAATTTATGTGACAGGATGGGGGAGTGTTGCCATAGCAGGTCAAAGGATTCCTAAGTAATATCTCTCTCTCTCTCTCTCCTCCCGTACTAATTCATAAATAGTTTCATTCTCTTAACGTAAGGACAAGAATCCTCTCTCTCTCCGTAATAATTCATAAATAATTTCACTCTATTAATGTAAGGACAACAATTATCTCTCTCTCTCTTTCTCTCTCATTCGTAGTTAGCGCTCACACACATTTTACAGCTTATTACTATTTATCAGTATGTCTTTACCTGTAAAATAGAATATTTTAAATTGATCTAATTTTACCTATACCATCTATGAACTGTAAATGTGCTAGTGTGGCAAATATTACATTCTAAAGTATAGAGACAACTAAGGGTTGTATTAGTCCAAATAAAAAACACTGTTTGTTCATGAAAAATCATTTCAGCTCAAAGAGAAAGAGACATACTAGAATGAAGTAGTTCTTAAAAATGAGGTTGTGGAGACTTTTAAAAATAGATTGGTCAGAAGGGGGAGAAAGAGAAATAGTGTAGTCTTCACACTCCTATATTTTTACATCAACCATTTATTTCTTTTTTCACGGGTAATGTATTAAGCTAACTTTCAAATGAAATTACAGTAACTTTAGTTTCATGTAAAAGTTATCTTAATATTTTGGGAGCATGATTAGGGTCATATTTAGTGTGTAAACATTAGGAATAAGCTAAACTTATGCGAAAATTCGTTTTGCGCAAGGAGTTCTGGAACCTAACCACGCTTAAGTTCAGGGTATGACTGTACAGTACATAAAAAGAAACAATTAGTTACCTTTACTCCTGTGGTTGGCTCGCATACTGGGCATTGCAAAGGGAAGTGAGACAGGCTTGACTATTCTACTGGATGGAGGAAGGTGCTGGAGATACTGGGGCAGGTGAGTCTGGAGAGGCAGAAGGTGCCAGCCCCAAACTCTTCACTTCCACTCCCTTCCCCCTTTTCTGTTTTCATGATTTCAAACAAACTAAAATTTTAGCCTTCTCCTGAATCAACTTTAGGCTAATTGGGATACGCCATTGATACAAGTGTTCCAGCCAAAGCACTAAGTAAATGTTCCATCTCAATAATGAGACCACTATGCTGCTGTGTAATTACAGTTGATTTCATAGGAGCAGATCCTTTCACATGTTCAAGTTATGCGCTTTTTACCTTTAATGATCATCGACACAGTTGTTTGACTAAACCCGAGTGCGCGGCCAATATTCGATGGTGTTTCGCCCTTTTCAGATCGTTTTACTATAACTTTCACTTCCATGGAGATGGCTTTCCCTTCATAGCACTGCCACAGAAGTATGCATTACGCTTGAGAGCCGTAATGAAGTTAAAAAAGTTCCCAAAAGAGCAACACAAATAAGAGAAAGCAAATGAGACACCATTCAAGATGGTGTATAGCGAGCGAGTGACCAACGCTGTCTTCCCTGTATTCTGATAAAGGAACTTAGTAGTTCATATAAAATATTAAGCCCAGTTCAAGCACTTATGGTTTAGCTAGATGTTACAGAAAACATCCCAGATGGTCCTATCTTTCCTACACCCCAGCACAAACAAACCACTCTCTACTGGGCTGAGAATTATTTTAGTGGCCCTCATTAAAAAGGCAGACAATCTGCAAGACATCAAAAAGGTGAGTAATGTACTTCATGAACTTTCTTTAGAAATGTTTCTTTCGAAGAAGTCTTTGAGTGTACAGAGTAGTTATTAATTAGGAAAGTCACTGTATCCAGAATAAAGAAAATGGTTAATAACCTGTGACTTTACTTGGGACCAAAAAATTTTATCAGGGTTGTTGGGATTTATATGTTAGGAGCTAAGCCATTTTGTCACCTGACAGTTTCTTTTGTAAGCTCAGGGTTTGACTTAGGAAAAACCTGTTAGCCGCTGTGAGTCCTCAAACCCACCCATTTTCCCTAACGAAAAATCATGGGACTGGGGTGAACATTGATCTTGCACAGACCTGCGTGTAATGAGGAAGGTGGCCGACATATGCTGTTGTCACATCTGTGCAAATGGGATGTAGAGAGAGTGGAGGCAGTCATTGTAGGGCAGGAGATAGAGCCCTCCTGTCCTGAGTCCTTTATATTTTGTCACCATGCCAACGAGCACTATTCTGGCCAAGACCAACTATACGAAATCTTTTAATTGGTTGCCCTGTCTTATGGAGCTGGGGGGACCATGAGAGTGTAACTTACACACCAATGTGTGATCTTTAGGATATCCCCATTACTGTGGAGTATGTTGTCAGACTGTTCTCAGTATATCAATAAGAAGAGACACCATATTTCAGGTTCGATACAAAAGGTTTTAAATAATCTTATGTATTTTTCAAGTTATCAATATTTAAGGTATTTTGCTAAAACGAAATGGTTCCAGTGCCAGGTTATCATACCAAACTTTCATACATCAAGTCAGTTGTAAGCTAGCAATAGTTGCATAGGTTCAGGAATATTTATAATCTAAAGACTGTGAAATTAGCTGTATAAGTGACTGTTAGAGGTATAACCAGAGGACAGAATTAAAACTCAGCTTTTTTTCAGGTAAAAGATAATTTGGAAGCTGATGTGACAATGAGTGCATATGACCAGAGCATAGTCAGTCATGAAATGGCTGAGAAACAGAGAGCTGGTCAAGATAAAAAGAATGGCCTAAAGCATAATGGAAGTATTCACAGAAGAACTCGCAGTGCAGCTGTGAGTGTTCCTCAGTGGAATGGTCACAGCCATAAAGAATAAGTTTCTATCATGAATCTCTTTACTAGGTCACATTAACTTAATACTTAATCTTATGTGTTGTGACATTACATTTTTAATAACATACTGTTAATTCTGCAGTCTTACAAGTTTATATTATTCATTTTTCATGTAAGGATTTTTTACTGAATTTATTATGCATTTAATTTGATTTGGTATGAAATCAGAAGGGCAGAAATATTCCACTTATACCATGAAATACTTTCACCAATTTTGTGCAGGAAAATGATAAAAGAATTTTCTGTTGTAAGGCTCATGAGTCTTTCTAGTTTCGTGCACCTTACTACCCAAGCTATGCAACCCTGAACCCTGTTGGCCCTTTGCACACAAGCATTCACATTGCTGGTGTTTCAGTGAAGAGTATTGAGGCAAGGTGTGTGAGTGTACCTTTGTAGGCATGTTTGTAATTTAATATTTGCATGCATGTATAGGCCAGCTAGTTTGACTTTTCCTTCGCAGTCAGTTCTTTTATAATCAATTTTCACGAAGATTGGCAAACGTGTATTTTTCATTTTCATACGTGGTAATCGGCAAATCAACTTTTATTGATTATGCCTAATATAATGTATATAAAGCTGATGGTATGAGATAAAATAGACACTACAGTCTATAAGATATACTTTTGACTTGGTAATGAGATATATTTCGTTTATTGAAAAGTAATTTGCCCACTTTTGTGTCTGTGGAGTTACCCCTTTATATTGTTGTGTCACTGGAAAGTTTTGTTTTGCATTTTAATTTATTGAAATGAGTCATGGATGGAAGATAGTCGAGAATGATGTATTCCTAGTCAGTTTTGGAAATAGATTAGCTGCTATGCAGGGTAGCACCATGTGCTAGATTTTTTAATGAATATGCCTGCTGGCACTGGAGATCCTGGTAATAACAGTATTTTGTAATGAGGTACACTATAAATACACTAATGCTGCCAGAATGTAGTTGTCACCTAAGTCGTATTAGCTGTATTGTACATTTCTTTGAATGCACTTTTTATGAAGACGTTTGGTTGTGTTAGATTTTTCACAGTACAGTAGTCTTATTCCTTATGGCTTATGGTTTGTTTTATGTAACATTCCTTTGTATAATGTTGGGTATACTGTAGTACTAATAATGGCCTGCATTTACTTAACTGGTGTACCAAAATACAGAAGAAAATAATTTTGTTATTACTCAGTTTTTTATTTTGTCCAGGCCATAATATATAATGCTTTTCAGCCACCTGTATCCTATAAGTACTGAAGCTCACAGTACCAATCATTTTGCATAAAAGTATCATTGGTAAATTGAAGACTATTTTGGTAATATATGTATTTTTAAATTTCTTTCATTACCAGTAACGTGTACATGAAGCCAAAATTTCCCAACCAAGAACTTACAGCTTGGGTTAGATATAAATGTGAGTGCATTTTGTGATGGAGTTGTTGCATAGCAGTCATTGAGGAAATGTGTCTTGGTTATAAAGTGTTTAGGTGTCAAGAGATTTTCCAGATCCAGCTTTCACACAGTGCTTTCCTGAATGAATTGAAAATGGTACCATTTATTACTTGTTTAAAAAGGAGAAAGCAGCCAAATAAAGTTTTTTTAATATTATGACACTTGCATATCTAAATTGGTGCCAGTTGTAGCTTGCATGCATACAAAATAGATTTGGAAGTGCCAAAATTAGTTGGTGTATTAAGTAGGTGTAATTAACATAGCTTTAATAGATTCCATTGCAATACTATAGATATTGTCATCAAATATTATGGCAAAACAGTGATCTTTGTCATCTTCTTACTGGTGTGTAATATCAGCAGTCTGGAGTAAGTTTGCTGAAAATCAATTTTTTTCTGGATGAACATTTAAAATATGTACCATTTGGTTAGAAGATTCAAAACTAACAATTTAAATAGAATTTGTATAGCTAAGTGTCTGCATCATTTTGGTAAGCCTTGTATGTATAAAGGTCTTAGATTCACTTGATATATAGCTATGCAGATCACAGAGATCCCAGCATCTTGAGCACAACCGCATAGATCTTTGATACCAAAGTAACAAAAATTTGTAGCTGTGGAAAGGCTGCTTTCAGTGTCTGAGAAGTAGTGTAGTTATAATAAAATGGAGGAATTGCTTGTGGTCTGGGATATTACGAAAAGGTGATGTTGATGTCAGCATTCTAAATTTAGTTAATTTTTGCATACTGTAAATCCTAGGTTCTTCCATGAAAGATAAACGATTCTTTATCTTCTACTTTGGGTGCTTGTTTTGTGGATCAAACTAGATAAAATTGAATTGTTGTCAGAGATAAACTGTTTTCTGGGGTTGTCCCTCTTCATCATTGTGTTTTGAATTTTATGTGTAGTTGTATGAAATTTTATGATTATCTATATTATTTTATTCAGACACACTGGGCTCCTTTAGCCCCATTCCGTGTACAATTTGCATAAGAAAGACAAAATTCTAAGTTTTTTCTTGCCATCAAAATTGACATTAATTGAATAAAGTTGAATAAAAGCCTTGCTGACATAACTGAAGTAACAGAATGAATTTAAAATAAGATGACATCAACTGAAGCAAAACTGCGTGAAAAGGAAAGGTTCTCACCAAACTCTTAAATCTATGGGGAGGGAGTGGAAAACACATGTGAACGGGACATTAATGCAAACTCTTCAGAAAATGTGAACGTGAAGGAGGACCAAACAAGAAATGGACAAGAAAAGCACAAAAACATGAAAAGACTTTGTTTGGGCTTGTGGTGCACTACTCAGAAGACTAAGAAATATTGCAGGTGGGGTATGTATGGTGTAACCTTTTTTCTTTCAACTCTTCAAGTTGGTGTAGTTGGATTCATTTTACATGGAATAAGGCTAATTATGGTTAATGGGTTTTCATGTAACAAATACTTGAGTTTGAACTTGTCAACACTGCATAAAATCTGAAATGTAGTTAAAAATCAGGGAACTCTTTAAGGTCATTATCAACTGAAAGTAGTTTTAAATCTTGTCACTTATTAAGTTTCATGAAATTATTTTGAAGAATGAAGAGTAAATTCCTGTTAGTGGTGGAATGCAATTGTAAAAGTATTTGTAAAAGTATTTTTTGATTTGCCAGTGTCTGATAACAGTTTGAGCCATGTAATATACTTGTCCTATGTGATTTAAGACTACAATACAGGTGCCTGTTAATGCCTTTATGCTCTACCTGTGTTGGGGGATTCACAAAAAAATATTCATGGTCAAGGGATCATATATTGTATTCAAAATTTCAGATTTGTTAAAAGATGTCATTTTCTGGAAAACATTTTGCTCTCCATTGAGAAAATTTAATGTATTTAACGTAACTTTGTCTCATAGCTAACCTGACATTAAAATATATACTTTTTCTCGTAGCTAACCTGACATATTAAAATATATACAGTTTATGTAAGTTGGTAATAAAGTTTATGAATGGTTTTTATAGAAAAACTTTATCTTTCAGCTTCTGTATTTTATTTTGAATTGGTTTCCTTAGAAAACTTGAATCACAGGTAGAGAGTAAAAGCATATCTGAAAGATGATTTCATAGTTTAGTATTATGAATCTTAGACATAATGTGTAGTTTGATATTTGTATGGAATAGATGATAATTCTGGTAGATAAAGACTTCGTAATGTTTTGTATTAGGGAAAGCAGTATAGCAGCAGCTTCAAAGCGGTAATTACACAGGCGAAGGAGTGTGGAGTAAGTGTAGTGAATTTAGTAATGACACTGATAAAGGTTTAGATTAATTCTATTAAAGGGATGAAGTAATGAAATATTTCTTTCAGCAATGACCAAGCTCCCTTTGGTGCAGAGCAGTTTCTCTCCAGAAAAAATGCATACATGTACAGTATCAATGATCAAATTAAACCTGCTAAAGCTTCTGCTATATTTGCACTGCTTCCAAGTGAAAATATATATATATATATGTGTCGTATAGATTCTGTGATATACTTAGAACCCTTTTATATGTATGAATTTTTCTTGTTATTTCTATACATCTATTTACTGATATCTGTTAATTTCAAGAGAATGATATTCTCGGGAAGATGGGGCACATATTTTTTACACTAAGTGCATCTTGCTTTAGACCATGATTATTTACAGACATTAGGTAAAGCTTATGTGGTGTTCCTGAATTTGTGCTCAAAGCATATACAGTAGATTGATTTTTATGTGAATATTTGAAGGTAATGAGTAAACAAGTAGCAGCTTATGTAATTGTGTTCAGTGTGCGTGTGTATGTAAGTACAGTTCTGTGTCCTACATCCTTTTCCTTTTCTTGCAAGTATTCCTTCAGCCCCTCAAGGCTCATGTATCGAATTGTATCTTGCAAAAGATATATTACGCCACTACTGCAAAATACCCTACATGCATGTTGTGTCAGCACTATAAGCAATTTGTACTTAAAAGATATCTTGGAGGAAGGAATACTCAAGTAGGACAGCATGTGCTGTATGTGGGTTACAGTTGAAAGTTTTAAGGAACTGTCATATGATTAACTTTCACTGGAAGAGAATTTGTTTTATTGCCTTTAAAAAGATTATCATAACTCAGGATTGACCTCTAATACATTTTATAGTCATCATTAATAGCATTTGATTATTTTAATGATGTCTGTAGGCTCTTAGGTGCTTTTTAATGCAGGTCATTTAGGTTTTGGATGTTTTTTACTCTATATTTAATCCTGCTGGCTTGACAATTTACATGTATTTTCTTTTTTAAAGACCTGATAAAATATAGACTGAAGAAAGGTCCTTTCACAAACAAAATTATAAAATAGTGATTTTATAGATATGAGAAGAATTCAGTGTGAGGTGGGTAAGTTTCAGGCAAAGTTTTATAGCTACTGTCTTCATTTGTTTTACCTTTTAACTCTTTTGAGACTGATGACATCCGATTCCCAACTGTTAGATTCAGATGACACCATCCAAAGTAAATATTTGGCTAACTTTAGTGTGTCATGTTGGCTTTTTTTTTTTTTTTTTTTCATTTTTAACATTAAAGTACAGGTATTATGCTTCAAAATGACACTATAAGCTGCTTTATACCATGAAAAGAAAGTTTACAGTGAGCTATACAACAAAAAAACTTTTGTCCATAATTGTTCTTTGTATGATTGAGCAGATGAATTTACAATGACTCCCCAAAAAAAAAAAAAAAATTAAGGGTGAACTAATTGGAGTACTTTGCAAAGCCTGTTGATAGCCAACATGGATTATATGTAATTGGTATAATTAAAACTCTTTGAGGCACATTTGTGATGATGTTAATTCTAGAAAACCTTAATAATAGACATTTTTCTTACACTTTCAGTTATAAAATTTGTAGGCTGCCATAAGTCAAACTCAGAAAATTCATTCTTGAAAATGAGAGATGAAAATTTTAAGAATGAGGGAAAAAAAAAAGTTAAATTTAATAGTAAGGCACAAAGAGATACAATAGAAAAGAGCATTGTTGGCTTGGCATCAAAACTCTGATTGGCGTCTGGTATTAAAGGGACCATTTTCACTGTTAACTGCCGTGGTCTGTTGCTTTCAAAGACTTATATATAATCAATAATCCTGTAATGTTCATCCACATTTGTACTGCTGAAATGCTTTGCAATATATATAATTAACAGCAATGAACACATATTTGTCAGAAAACATCCATACATTGCCTTATGAAGAAAAGTTTATAACGCTAATATTGTACTGTGTTGATTTTAAAATATTTCTTGATTTTCTAGAATTGTTGGTGAAAGTTTTTTGATGCTACCAGCAAATATTCTTTGATTTTACCTAATGAAGTGTCTAACATAATAAAGCTATCTTGCTTTTCAGATTGCTAAGTAAATTGCACGTAAAGTTTTTAGTAGATACAGTAATTAATGTTAAATTCATGTAAAAGCTATTTAGACTATTTTACTTATTTTGTGTATTACATAAATAAGTAATTCATTTAAAACCATATAAATCTATTCGCATTGCCTCATTTTGCATTTTCCTGTTAAAGACATGAGCAAAACTGCTATTTAGAAAGTCAGCGTTATTGGCAAGAATCCTTGTTTTCCTTAATTAGTCCAGAACCCTTTAATATGGGCTGTTTCTGTGTAAGTGAATTCTCATTATGTAATTTAAAATAAACTACTGTTACAAGACGGTGTTCAAAAATAGTTAAGTCAAGAGTGAATTCCCTTCAGATAATTTAAAAGAAACTTTTTTTTTTTGACAGTCATGTAAAATTAATGTCTTTTTATTGATTATTTAGGTCAAATATGGTCCCTGTTCAGTCAGCATTTACTAATCTTTGAAAACAGATCAAAAGTAGTCTCACAGGCTCTTGACTAAGGATTCTGCTCTAGTGTAACGCAGTTTCTGTAAGCTGTGTTTTATTAGGGACATTGCTTTTGGAGAATGTTAAATTGCTTAGATTTTACATGGCTTCTTGTGTTTGTATTGCAGTTCTTGTCATGTAACTGTGAACAGTTTTTTTGCAGTCTCCCTACAAGAAATGCATGTAATCCCATATACATTTTAGGTTATGATGGGTTACTGTTTTCATTTAATTTTTGCTTCCATAACTGAAGCATGTTGAATACAGTATATCATTTTCAAATCCACTGGTTGATAAGGTGTCTGTAAAAGAACACACACAAAAAGTTCCTAAACTCCTTTGGAGCACTGCTCTCTTAGTGTTTCAAAACTTTATTTCTAAAATAGAATAATTCTTAATTATGTGCCTTAAATCAGTGTGAAGCACATTTCGAGTTTAAATGTGCAGATGTGAGGTAAAGCTGTAATTTACACTAATGGTTTCACTTGGCTTTGGTCTTTTCTCATTTATACTTTATTAATTCTTTCCTATTCAAATAAAGTCCAGAAGAAAGAATTCTTAAGATCACCTACCTCAGAGCTCATGTACAGTGCCTTTATTACAGTTTTTAATACATCTTAAAAATTTTTGTGATATCAGCATAGTGTAGAAACTATAGAAAGGTAGTTACTGGTATTTTGCTTGAACACAACTCATTGTTTAGGCTAGGGTTCCTAGAAAATGCAAACACTTCATATCTTACGATGAGAACATTGTATCACCATCCTGCTAACAGAAATCCAAGCTTCTCTATCATCTGTTGAATATAAGTAGCTTGTGTACCGAGATCTCTTGAATATTCAGTAGCTTATGGTTTAATGTGCACGATGGCTCAGATGGAAATGCCAAACTTCATGTGTTAGCTTGAATATCAGCTGTTGACACAATACCCAATTTCTTTGTTGTCAAATTATATTATTTATCATACTATCACTTACAGTAATGAATCTGAATATACCATTAGTATTCTAGCACAGATGTATGGGAAGTTTAGGAATCTATTAATCTTTTTAGACACCTTGAATGCCTCTGTTTCCTTTATTGGACCGTGGGATCATGAGAGAGATATACTGTACAGTTTTGACAGATAAACTTGGAATTATAATGTCTTCAGGAAGATCATTGTTAAAATTCACAGCAGTATAAAATAAATATATCTCATATATTTAATTTAGCATCAAAAACTGACATCTTCCTGCCTCACTCAGTAAACTTTCTTTCACATGCCTCCAGACTTAGGGATGGAAAATACAGTACATTTATTCAAGTTTGTGCAATATAACAAACTTCCTTATATTTACACATTTATAAGTTAAGAATTCTGCTCATATGTATGATTACTATTATCTTCCCATGACTCAGTGTAAAGTTTGCTGCTCACCAGAGTAGTAGGGAAGTGTGTCCAGAATAAGGGATTTTATTTATGCATAATAATATATATATAGTCCCAAAGTAATGTACAGGTTTAAACTTTACTATGTATTGAACTTTCCATGTGTAATTTTGTATCTTGTGCATCCTGGTAATTTATTTTTATAGACCAATATATTTTTTAAAGTATTTATGAGAATTTTGCCATAATATTTTATTTTGCTCTATGTAGTAATTTTGCTTTCTTAATATTTTAGGATTTTATCCAATCTTTTCTTTAGGTTTAATCAGAGATACTATTTTTAACCTTTACCAATTTCATTTTACTTTTAGTTTATTTTCAAAATTGTTTTTCCTTTTACATTCAGTTTTGTGATTTGATTTCCATAATTGTTTTTCAACTGTTCAATCTGTGTAGCTTAACTTCATAGATTGCCTTGCATTTAAATTCCAGCCATTTTGTATCTTGTTGATTTAGTGGTCTTAATGTTTTAAATGCCTACATTTTGTCCTGTAATTTGTTTCATCACAATCCCAGTTAATCACATAAATGCCCCTATTTTTGTCTGGAATTTGTCCAGGATCACCAGTCTTTTGTTTGTCAGACAAAAGTAGGTAGTCTAACTAAGCACACACCCTCCAGATCCTCAATTGTGTATAACCAATAACATCACTTTTTGGGAGCATACAGTGCTGGTAACAACTCCACTTATGTTCTCCAAGCACTTAATTCAAAGAGGAATTGCTGCCCAGTAGTTTCTTTTCCATTATTTCTAAATTGAAATAATTTATTTCAGCCCTTGTTCACTTTAAGTGCTTTTTGTAATGATAAAACTGAATTCTATATTTATTAGGTACTGTTCAGTCAATGCTGTCATGTGTCATTTGCTAATGTTATATATCAGTGAGTAATTCCTTCATTCCACTTCATAATTTTAGTATGTGGTGCATAGTTCACTTTTTTAATTATTCAGTGAACTTCTTTTGAAAGGAAGTTTCTTTTTCATTGTGTGAAGCTAACAAATCATTACCTGAATAGCAATTTGTAGTGCATTTCTGCTCACTTTAATAACTGTTTCCTGTTTGTTTCCCAAAATGCAGTGAAAGAGGAAGTATTCCTTATACTGTGTTTTGTGTCATCACTTCTGCTCTTTGATGATATTTTGGAAAGATTTGTGTACTGTATACCTCTTACTATGTGTTTTGTGATTTTTGTGATTTTACACTCTACTTTAACATGGTCTAGGTGACCTATATGATGGTTTCTCCAGTAACCACATTTTTTCTTGTATTGCTTTAATTGACATATCCATTATAGTTTTGTTTTATTGGTTGTGTTCTAGCTGCCTTTTTAACCCTATCTGGTAGGGATATGCTATTGCTGTGATCTCTTTCTTATATAATGAATTTTGTGTAATTTCCATGCATTGGTTATGCATTCATTATACCACAGTCCAGTTGCTGGGCCTTTCCAGGCAGAGACTGTCATGTATTTATGCCTTTTAACTGTTAGCAGTGCTGTCCTTAGAGGATTTCCTATGCGCCTCAATCAAGTGAAGATCAATTGTCTGCAGATAAACTCTTACTGGTCTTTGCTCTATGCCAATTTTTTATTGCTACTTACATTAGCATTTTGTCTACTGCCCAACTGCTGGTGTCAAACCATCATCCAGAATACCCACAACTAACCTGCCCTGCCTGCTGTCCAGCCCACAGCCAATCACACCCACCTCACACCTGTCCTACTATATGACTAGCCTGGTACCACCCAAGACTGTGCCGAAGAACTGCCTGAGTCATATCCTTCCTTACCCAAGCATTGGCAACCTTACCAGATAACCTTTGTTTCCCTCTGACCATTGCTGATGTGGTGGGTGTCTCCAACTTATGGAAAGATAAGGTTGTCTTCAGTATCAGACTTTATCAATAAATTCTTCTAAAGGCAGAGATGATAGACATACCTCTCATGGTAACTGTTTCCCTTCCAGCAACTGTTCCTTCAGAAGTTCTTGCTGCAATATTGGTGGACACTGCAGTAATCAGGATCACTTTTCTAGATGGTCAGCACCCATGCTTGCTGCTATCAAAGCTTGAAGATTTGAGATACATAATCCTTTTCCCAACATTTGCTTACGTTTTCCTGACACTGGTCACTGTGGATCTGTCTTTTCTTAATGAAAGATTGCAGAAGTGAAGTGCCTCACCAGGGTTTTCCGTGTTAGAAGCTGTAACCTCGAGTAATTGAGTGCCAGCAGACCACGATACTATATCCTTCACCACTTCAAGACATGTTCCTTGTCAGTGAGTATGAGTCAACAGCTTATAGGATCATTGGGAATTACTTATTTGAGTGAGTGTGGTTGGGAATGCCTGATGCTGCTTGTATTCCTATCAGGTGACCATAAATGCTCTTGCTGTCAAGTAAGCAATCAGATTCTTTAGACAACAGTATTTCTTTAAAGCAGGTCCTGTAGAGGGCAGAGTTATTTTTCATGATTAAATCTTTTCCCTTTTTGTTTTAGTGCTAAAATTTCTAAATGAATTTTCTTTTGGTCACTAGGTGGGGATACATTACATATTAGTAATGATATCCTCTAGGGCTCTCTCATTCTTTATTTATTATGCATTCTGCCTTTACAGTAGTAGTTGATGGTGTCTTCCTTGTACGTTGGTTGGTTTTGCCTCTCTGCTGTACCACTGGTTCATCATTTTTGTAACTTCTGTATCAATCTCCTTGTTTGAGTATCATTAGCTAGTTAAGATTTGGGAGACTGAGTCCAATTCTCTGTAGTCTCCTGCCAAGAAGAATGGTTAGAAAGGTCTCTTAACAAAAGTTTTAAAGGTGGTCTGTTTATTTCAGGCTGAGCCCAAGGTTGATTAGTGAATATGATGGTATTTAATATGACTGTGTAATGCAGGCTGCTATATTCTTTGAACATGCAGAAAAGTTATTTCACTTCTCGATTGTTGTTGGTTTTGACAAATGTATCATCAGTGTACCTACATATGTGGGTAGCTTCTGGTTATGACAGAAAACACGTTCCTTAATCGTACTAATATAAAAATTTTTAAAAATCACACCAAAGGGCAATCCCATCGCAATACCATCTTTCTGGATGTACATCTGGTCCCAATGAGTGGAGAAAGTTTTTTTTTTTTTTTTTTTTTTTTGGTACAGGTTGACAGAAGAAAACATACTGCTTTTTCTGGGATGTTAAGTAGTGGTTTTGTAGTTTCTGTAGATATGATCCATCATCATATTGATGGTTTTGTCTTTTGGTCGCACTGGTAGAGAGAAATTCCACAGCCATCGAAGCAATTATATGATCATTTGGTAAACTTTATATGACTAAGGAATCCGGTGGATGAAGATAAGCTGTATCAGGCAGAAACATATGTTGTATGAAGTAGAGTATATTGATCTATTTGGCCAGTTGATATGTAGGGTGGTGGTTTGGCTGATTATAGGGAATAGAGGTTTGCTTGCTTCATGGGTTTTCACATTGCCTTACATATTATTATTATTATTATTACTACTACTACTACTACTACTACTACTACTACTACTACTACTACTACTACTACTACTACTACTACTACTACTACAAGCCAAGCTGCAACACTAGTTGGAAAGTAGTGAAACGAGGCCAAGGGCCCCACTAAGGAAAGCAGCTTAGCACAAGAAAGAAGAATGAGCTATAAAACAAATATAACGAAAAGCAAACAAGCTATGAAGTGTCATATGTTAGCCTGTTCAGCAAAAAGTATTTGTTCTAAGAGTCAAACAAAATATTTGCACCAAGTTTAAACTAATTACTTCCAATTCGACACGATTAATAAAATCATTTCACAGAAGGAATTAAATTAATAGAAAACAGTGTGTTATTGAAAATGCATAACTGTATTCTAATTTTATATTATGAGGAGGATAGCACAGTTTTGGAAGATCTCAATTCAGTGGATAATTGGAATTATTAAAAATTTTATACAGGATGCATATCCAATTGGATGATGATGCCAAAGATCAGTGCCAAATTGGGGTTATAAAATTTATTTAATTCAAGATGCAAGCTTTTGCTGAAAACCAAAATTGAGAACAGTATTCAGAACATGGCAAAGTAAAAGAATGAAAGCATTTCCTCACAACAACCAACTCTCCATATATCTTGAAAGGCTTTTATGCAATTCAAGAGATTCACTGCATATGTTCAATTAAAAAGTGAATCTTCAATCAAATAAGACCTAGAATTTTAAATGATTGACATATGGATAAAAATACTGTAAAGGAAAAGTTCTGCAATCTGTAAAGGAAAAGTTCTGCAATGGGAATCCACTGTTCTAGTAGTATTATTAATTTGACTGTGACCAAGGGAGGATTTAGGTCAGCAGCACCCAAAGTAACTGTTTTTCATGAGGCGGCACATCATTAATGTAAAACCTGTGGTAGACACTTGACAGAAAATCCTATTTGTCAATTCTGTCACCTCTTCCATATTCTTAAGAGATCAATAAGTTCTTCAGGGAGCTTTTATCCTTCTACACCTACATCATTTAACACCAAATGGACAAAACAACCTTTGCTTTCCTTACTGTTAAAGTGTCCAGTTTTGAGTCTTGCGTTTGATCCAGAAACTGATTTATGAGTGTAGGGTTCTTGTCAGCTGGCTAATATTGGCAGCAATAAAACCAGTGCTGAGATAACCACTACGGGTCTTGGTTAGGTTTTGCAGGCATCTCTGATTCCTTATTGTCTAAGGGAAGCCAGACCTGATACAATTGATGAGAATAGTTGAATATGTTCTCGGGTGTAGAAAAACAAGGACAAGAGGATGCTTTGTTCTAAATGAATCTCCTGGGCAAATGGTAATCTCAGAAGAGGCACCTTGAGTGTTTGAAAAAAAAAAAGTTCCACACAACTGCATGAGTTGATTACCTCAACAGCGTGTAACAAAGGCATAGTTATGACTGAGCAGTGTTCCAAAACACTGCTCAATCATAGCCTCAGAAGATGTGGTTAACTCCTTTCATGATCAGGGGACCTAATCTCCAATTAAGTAGGAGCCTCAACAGTCCCATTCTCACTGAAGAATTTAATATTTTGGATGCCAGGCCCTCTCTGCTTCTTTTTATCAGCAATCAACAAGACTACTTGTCTGTCCATAGAGTTATCTGGCTTTAACCCCAGAGGACTAGACACTTCAGGGTTGATGACTTCTTACCTCTACTCTCCACAGAGCAAAAGAAGCAACAGTTCTATAGAGCTTACATCCTCTTTGCGAAGTGTCATAGGAACTTGGCAATGACTGTTGGTGGTTCCATGTTACAGTTGTTAAAGCACAGCTGACGTAGTAATGGCTTTTGGGTGTTTCATGTGGTAGTAGTTAAAGTAGAACAGTGCTCCTTTCAATAGTTGGGCTTGTACTCATTTATACAGATAGTGAAGGCAGGCTGTGTTACCTTTGGGAGAGGAGGTTGCAGATTATCATCACTGGTCATTCATGTCACTATCAAGAGGAGAAGTATGGAGAATTTTGGTTTCTAATTCTCACGTTGATGGTAAGTCTTCTACCATTCTAGTTTTGCAAGAGACTGACCTGATACAAGTGCTTTGCCTTATACAAACTTGTGAGCCGCTAGTCACTTAGCTCATGACTCCTTACAATGCTCACAAACTTCACTGGTTCATACAAGCATATACAGTACAGACAACTTTGGGCATTAAGCATCTTGGCCTTCCATCTGAATGGTGATTAGTGCATATATATTAGTGGGGTTGTTATGAAATATGTTTATTAGGACTTAAGTTTTTCCTTACAAACCTATTAATCATATAATGACTACCCTCTTCCCAGTCCTTCAGACTGAATGGTGATTAGTGCATATATATTAGTGGGGTTGTTATGAAATATGTTTATTAGGACTTAAGTTTTTCCTTACAAACGTATTAATCATATAATGACTACCCTCTTCCCAGTCCTTCAGATTTTGCTGCCTTGTATGCAGTTTTCACAAAAAGCGTAGGTATTGGTTTGCCTATAACTGAGGATCAAGGCACCGTGTGCATAGTGAAACTTACTTCCTCCTCTTCCGTCTAACAATTAGAATGTTGATCCTGGGAACATTCAGAACACAAGTATGCACATATGATTAATGGGCATGTATTAAAAAACTTAATTTATGAAGTTTTCAATTCCTTTTTGTTGGTTAGGATAATTCACTCTTCCGAGTCCTTCCATTTATTCATTAAGGTATAGCCAGTATAGTCTTTCAGGTTTTAAGTAAAACTTGAATGAATAAATTAGAAGGTCTGTTTTTACTTTTGGTTTTACTCTAATGCATGTTGAAGCTACTCGTGATGATTTGTCTACAGCCGTTATTGAGAAATTTAACCCTTTAAGTCTCTTGATGTAGTCATTTCTTCTCTCCTAGCATTAATCCCAACACCTGTTTATTTCTGAATTGTTTGTGGGCATCTTGGAAACTGTTAACATTTATACATACCTGTACAATTTCTTTCTCAGATTATAAAACCATAAAGACATGTTCATAGTAACACAATCCTAATATTCTTGGTGTGGAGTTCAATTGCTCACGTAGATGTTTAGTTATGTAATTTTTTTCGTCAAGTTTTACTGTTCATTGCCATAACCTTAACAACAAATGGGATCAAGTCCAAACACAACCTCACCTCTGAAGAAATGAATATTTCATCCTTTATATCTGCTAGTCTTAAATTAGTATTCTGTAATGATTCAAGAAATGGAAACAACTTACGATTCTCTTAAGTTTTCACTAGATGGCAAAGTGTGAATTTCAAATTTATATGGGTTTTCATTTAATGGGAACTGGTAAATACAGTATGGACATACAGTGCCAATTCTTGGGAAAACTGCTGAGAGATGTAATGAATTATAATAATAAATAGTATACAATTTTTTTATTCTAAGTAACCTACGTTGTTTCATATACAGCATAGATCTGAAATAAATATGGATGACAAAGACACTTTCTGATCTGTCAGTTAAGTAACAGGTTATGTTATTTGGTGAATTCTAGGGCCTCTGAAATAGGTGATTGTCTAACTGCTGTTAATATCAACATAATGAATAGATCTTTCTCACTGTTCATGACAGTGAAATAATCAAAAGTTGTGAATCATGATTTAGGTGGGAGTGAATGAATAACCATATGAAAAAAAATGTGGTAAGGTGCCTTTTAATCAAAAGCATGACATCAACTATACTCAGTAGTAAGGACGACATTAATATCAGCTATATTTGGTAAAGTAGTAAGAATTAAGCTACCTCTACAAATAAATTATTACATTTCAACAATACGTTAACACCAAATTACTGTACATCAAAGTTGATAAAAGTGCAGAAATGGACACTTCTTTAACCACACTACAAGTACAAAATGACAACAAAGACAACTGTAATACACTGAAGTTGTGAGTTAGCAAACCAGAGAAGGGGAAAATTCAGGGAAGACAACCATAATCCACACTGACTTCTTTTTTTTGGAATTAAGATTGGGCCAGATACCTGGTATCAGAAATAGTTAAGATGCAGACTCTGGAATATGTTAACCAGATATCCAACAAAAATGTAATTTGGACCGACAAAAAACATTCTGAGAGCTAACTGATAAGTAAAACGATAGCATATATGTCAAATAAACAGAGCACAATGCAGTGAGTACTGTAATATTACCAATAATGAAGATGAACTAATAAAAAAAAAACATACTAGCCTCTTTAAAGATGATGATATAAAATGACTGGAACCCATAACATACACAGAACGAAATAAGTAGTATTGTAAGTGGCAAGGATTATAAATTAACAGTGCTCCTCTTAAAATTAAAATTCTAGGCTAAGACAGAGCGTATAAAAAAAATCTATACCTAACCTCTTCAATACAACAATTGTAGTAAAATGGGCAGACTACAAAAAATTTAACTGATGACTGATGAAACTGGTTAACGCAGAGCAAAGGACAGCTAGCAGACATATGGGACTTGGCCAGTGCGTGCACTCACTCCTTCTATAGCCTGGGAAACCTGTTCTAAACCTCTTTAGTCTTGTGATTGTGCCACCACTGCTGTCACTCCAGCTGGTCTTACATGGAAAATTATAATCTATTGTATTAAAATATTACTCGCTCCCTCATGAAATTTCACCTTACAATGTATGCAATATTAAAGTTGTATACAGTACATATTTTCTAAGAAATCAAAGGCCCCGTAGGGGGGTTAGTGCTATCAGTGCACCTCACGCATTGCACTGTAGCATTACTTGAGATTCTTAGCAGCACCCCTTGGGTCCCTAGGTGCAACCTCTTGCATTCCTCATACTATAATTCCATTCCTATTATCTTTCTTCCACATTACTTTCTACCCTATCCTAACAATTGTTTTATAGGGTAACTGTGAGGTTTTCCTGCTGTTACACCTTGAAAACCTTTACTCTCAATTTCCCTTTCAGCACTGAACACTCTTATGTCCCAGCACTTAGCCTTTTACTCCAATTCCAATTAACATTCCAAGAAATCAAAGGAGGCAACATTAATCACAGGCACACAAGCTATTCAAGGAAGCTTACTACTAAGGACTTTTAACATACTGATTCACTGATTCACTTTAGAGCAACCTCTCTGTTAATTACAGAAGGTATGTTTTGTAACTGACAGGTGCAATGTACACAGGTGTGTTGAGGTCTGGAGGCTCCTGCTTGAGAATGAAAGAATAAATCATAAATTGAGGCTATAAAGCCAAACACTGGATCACCTTCAGCCATTCAGCACTTAGGAGTAAAAAGAGGGATTTAGAGTGGTTGGACATAGAGCTAAAAAGATCAAGAAAATAAATGAGATGAAGTACAAGGGTCTAAGGTGAAACCGTAAGAAAATCCCCATAGTTACACAGAGAAGTAATATTTAGAAAACTTGGACAGCAAGACTGAAGGATGTAAAGTAAATGGCTAACAAGTGAGTACAATTGGGGCTGCGGAGAGACTGCAAATATCATTGAGTAGGACAGCAAGACTGAAGGATGTAAAGTAAAAGGCTAACAAGTGAGTACAACTGGGGCTGAAAAGATACTGCAAATATCATTGAGTAGTGACGATAGTCTTGTGGCCGAGAGGATACTGTGCTCGTAGAAATTTGTAGGTCAAGCTCTCATGCCAGACAACTTAAAGGGACCCTGTCAAAATGTCTGGAAAGAGGGCTGTGAGGATGTTGCCGGAATGCTTGTCTGCTGCCTGTGCTAATCATATTTCTTTAATAAAATAGAAAATTAGGGGGATTAACATGACGATGACTATGGGCTGTTGTAAGAAGCAAAAGAGGAGATATTGGAGTTGCTATAGTCTGGCTTTTGTATTTCATGTTTATTAAATTTATAACCAGGGAAAGGTTCACAATACTGGATGGATGTAGGGATTTTAGCGGAAGTCGGTAATGCCGCATAACCTAATTATAAATATTCTGGACTTGGTTGTTTTATCTGCTTCTTCATTTCCTTTATTACCTATATGACTCGGGATCCAGAATAGCTCAACATTTATACCAACCTTATGTAATCTATGCATGGAGTATATTTTTAAAATACTTAAGTACTGTACTTTAATAGCACTTCATCCCCTAGGTTCCTGTCACCCTGATGCTAGAGGGGATGGGGGGAACCTCTAAGAGTAACTACTTATATCTGACTCGTAACTCTACCCCAAGGTAAAATACGTAGGTATTAGGTATTGAACTTCGTCTGGAATACATGTATGATGTGAATAAGTGAAGAGCTAGAAAATGTACCTTGCCACCCATTAGATCAAGGTACTGCAGTGCTGGGTCTGGTCACAGAAGACTGATGATCTAAAAGATCTCCCAGCACTGTCACCCTAGTGGGTCCCATGAGAGGTAGGAACTGTCCTGGACAAAATTAATACAGTATTCCATGTAGAGATAACAGAAAGACAATGGCAATGGGTATGGACATCCTTACCATTAAGTTAAAATTCCAATACTACATAACTAATTTGACACCATAAAGAGGTATTTGCAATTTGTAGGTCTCACATCATCCAAAAAACTAGATCTACAATAGCTATTTAAGCACATCATGCAAGACCGAGTGAATGTTTATTCTACGTGTGTAACACAGAATTAAAACTGCTGGTGACAATACCAGGAACGGCAGCAGAAGAGCAAAATGGGAGTTAATAGTCAGAGGAATATTTGATCCAGGATAATTTCCTCCTCCAAGCAAGTCCTGACACCCCCCTCCCAAAAAATAAATTTCCTAAATCTCTATTGTTAAGGATAAAATACAGCCGCATCAGAACAGTAGGGTAGTCAAAGCACCGCAGAATAACTTATCAGCTACACTAGCAATCCTGAACCTCAAGATGTAAAAGAGAAAAATATGAAATATAACACCAGTAAAAATAGGCAGAACAATGATAAGGCAATAACATTACAAACACAGCTGTCAAACCAAAATCACCACATGACTGAACCTTATGCTAGCACCAAAAATTGGGAAAATACCACTAAAACCTTAACAATGAAGAAGAACCTAAACAGCGGATGCAGCAGAATAGAGGGGAGAGAGAGAGAGGGAGGGCACGTTTATACACAGACGCAAATTTATACCTAAAATGTGCCTCCACGAGTGAAACACTATTTGATAAACAGTTACTCAGAGCACAATTAATTTTTCAAGCCTCAAATTTTGAATGCTTGCCACAGTTCAAAGATTGAAACGAGAACTTGACGAAAACCGGCCATGAATTATGCATCACACCATTACAGGATAAATATGCAACTATGGATACTTGGGAGAAATTTTCAGGTATGCATTTGCATAATATCACTTCACACCATAGCCTCCCGTGAGTAGTTTGTACCGTGACAAAAGTACTGAGAATTCTGTAAAGAACATAGGCTACATGCAATGAAATATTGTAGCTAGCTGTCCTCGCAAATACTAACACTAATGGAGATTAAAAGGATCAAATATAATACATAACAAAATATCACAGTCCTACTTAAGTAACCTGGTTTCAAATATTGAGTTTGTTAATGAAGAAAGTAATTTTATTATTTTTGATTTCACTGTTGACGTTGGCGCTACTGCCTTGTTAGCGCTGATGGGATTAGCTGTTAAAAAGAATGATGACAAAAATTTGATAAAGTCGAAATACTGTACGCAAAACAATTCTCTTCCTGATTCCAATCTACTCTTCCTGTCAGCGTTTCTCCGAAATCTGAAGCCATTTCAAATCTGTTACATATAACGAATATCCTTAAACCCCGACAATTCGTTACTGTACAGTACTAAAATAATGCTAAGGGAGACATACGACCGTACCATTCTCTCTCTCTCTCTCTCTCTCTCTCTCTCTCTCTCTCTCTCTCTCTCTCTCTCTCTCTGACATAACCTGGCTCATGTTCAATTTGTGGGTCATCGGAAATAATTATTAAACGATTCTCAAGATCTTGCTTTTCTTATGCTAAACACAATCGGATAAGGAAGTTGAATAATGACAACTAAAGCTGTTTTAATCTGCTCTTTACCGCGTTCAAAGTGGGGATTGTTTTATTCAACCCTACTCGCGGCAAGAGGCTTGGCGATAGCAATCAATATACAAAAGTACAAAAATTGTACCCGAGCGTGTGTGCAGTTGCTGGAATTATGTTACTTATTGTGCATACATGTTAAAACGTTTGTCGAAACCATTGTTTTATCCTAACAATATCCGCGTGCTCTACATAAACTGGACTCTATTGACAATATCTGTGTGCTCTGTATAAATTGGGTACATCAGTTCCGTTTGACGTATCATCCCGACAGCACAGTTCGTTCAATCTTTGAACAAGTGTTTGCGCATTCTTATGATTTAGCCAGAGCTGAAAGTAGTATGGCTCCTTTCGTAGAGTCATAACATCACACAACATTTATCATGATAATGAAAATTATCTCCCCCCCCCCTTTTTTTTAACAGCCGCACACGCACAACTTTTACTGATCGTAAATCGCCTAAAGGAATGTCAGTCTACTGTCTTTCTTGGAACCAAGGTATTCTTTAGACATTGCTTGGAACCACGGTTGTAAAGGGAAAAAGTTCACTCGTTTTTTCGCATCAGGAGCCATTTTTTTGTTAAGTGTAATGTCCAACGGAATAGCCAGGGCCCAGGCTAATGCCCTTTTCTGGACCAGGCCTCAAAACAACAACAAAATAAGTTGAAAGAAAGAAGGGT
>NC_089751.1:35480616-35550616 GCF_040412425.1 Macrobrachium rosenbergii | reverse complement strand
CAATAGGAGCAAAAAGAAAAAAAAAAAAGAAACCTCTCTTGAAGTCTCAATATCCTGAACTCTTAACAAACACTCGAAATCTGGGAACTGAAAAAAACCTCGGAAGTCAAACTGCTGTGTTTACTAACGAATATCTGACGTGGCTCGGTTCACTTTGCAAACATTTTACCGGGAGAGAAGGGGTGCTTTAAAGAGGCCTGCTGGATTGGGTCTTGTTTCATTTCGTTATTCACTGACTTCCGTAAGTTTAACAGCAGCATGCTGAAAAACACCTCAAGTTACAGGTGATAATTACGAGAGACTCATTTACGAAAATGGAAATGCCAATTTTACCGACTCTTTATAATTGTACACGAATTTTACACAAACAAAGATGACAATGATCTTTCTGGGAGCACAACTTCGATGTTGATATTAGCTGGTGAGCGTGAGATCAGGTGAGCTGTAAGCAACATATTTTAGAAAATTACGGTAGGAAACCTCCAACCTTAACAATGTTGCTATGGATCAGATTCAATTTGAAACTTGCTCTGGATAACCAGAAACCTTCACTGCTTATATACTGTACCCACACTAGTTTCCAATTGGTAAGTTAAACACATCTTTTATAGCAATGAAAATATTTTTCTTCTGTAGCAACTTTTTCACACATAATTCTCATGTTACCTTTTTTTTATGGGTGGCTGATTCTTTCACATAACTGAAAGAATTAAAACTAGAATAACTTTCAACATTGTCCAAATATAATTCACATGCTCTTGACAATAACGTATAATTCGAGGGTGTGTGTTTGTAATTTGTCACCAGTGATTTACTTAATAAAAACATTAACAAATTAATGGAACGAAACTCGTCCTTCTACGTACACCAGGCCTCTATGAAACTCAATAACCGATCTGAGAGAGGATATATAACCTTAGCTTCTCTCTATTCAGGAGCGAATTTGGAAACTGACCAGTAATTCTGTCCATATGTAATTTCATAAAAGCATAGGTCATTCATAAGCACAGGGAAAGAGATTAACAAACTTAAGATTCCATGAAGCCACAGATTGTGGTAACCACACACGAACTTTAGATGGCGTAATCCAGCCCTATATTTTTTTTTTCGCAATGTTTCATATACTACTCGCATATGACGGTTTCGTGAAACTAAACAGCTTGAGCCGCACTACGGCTTCGGATGGAACGGACACTTGCTATTCTCCCAATTGTTTATTACGTAAGTTATGACCATATTTAATATAAAAGACTGTAATCCTTCCAAGTCCTCTCTTTAGCGTACTACACAAAGACGATTATGCCGCCACAATACGATTCAAGGTCTAGACCTTGATATTATTTTTAATGATACATCTATTCTTTCAACCATTACCCATGTTCTTTGAGGTGAATCTCAAGCGAATAAAAATATATAAAAAGCTACAAGAAAAAGTACGTAACCTGCCACTGTTACACTAATTTCCCTGCAGGATCTATTAATCCTGTTCCTTTGTTCTTGCATACTGTAAAAGGCCAGATGCAAGCAAGCAGATCGTCATAATACCATGATATAACACTCGAAGTTCAAATGCGCCTAACGGACGAAAACGTGCTAGTAATGCTTACGAATGTCGTCTCACCCTTATTTGGCAATCCTTACGTTTAATCTTGATTTAAAGGTCGATCAACTTTTACCGTCCTATTACATTCTTCTCTATATAATAATGATATTAAAAGGTTTAGGACTAGTCGTGTTTAGAACAAGCGCATGTGTACTTTACCCCAAGATATCTTCCTGGAGTCGATGAGGCCTAAGAACAAGTTCACAAAGTGCACTGCACTCAGAGAGGGGTCTAATTGCGATGCCACCAGTCTGGTGGCACATCGCACTCCTTGGGCATTTGAAGGGGACCAATTAGGTCCAGATGATATAATGAGTCTTCAAGGTTTCCCTTGGGATGTTAATAGAGGAAACTAGACCATCATCATAGACGTGTTCACTAACAGGTCGACAGGGAGCGTTCACGAAGAGGAAGTTCTGAGGGACCCTACACTGAGGTCACTGCCTTGGACAAGCTTGAAGAACTCTGTAGACGAGATGCTGCTGTGGCAAGAAAGACTGAATGGCATCTGAATATACACTAACCTCTCTACCAGACGAAGGAAAGTGTTGAGATTTTTATATCTTCTACGCAGTTTTTCACCATATTCTCTAACTTCAGTTCGTCCAGCAGAATCGTGTTAATTTTAACCACATTGTCGTCCTCCTGCAGAAGAACAAAGGAATAATGGCGACGGATAATAATGGTGGATAATGGTTTCTGGGTTGGAGCAGTGCTTTGGCCATGATGAGGTACTGACCTCTCATCTTGACACTCATTAAAGATGGTTACTGGGAGAGTTGACCACGTTGTGGAAACCTTCCCATCACTTGTAAGGTTCGTCAACCACAGGTTAACCCTCAACAGTCTGACATCCAGAGGCCATCAACATCTAGGGTAGATCCTGACTAGTCTGCAGACGTCAATCCCAATGATAGTTTCAGATTAAGGTAAGTTTGTGGAATGTTTTCAAACTAATACCATGTGCTAGGGTAAGGACCTGGTGCCCTAAGTTATTAATACTCATTTGCAGTGCCCTAAGTTAGATTAGGTGGAGGCCTAGGCATAGGTGAGAACGCAGTTGTGAAATCTTCTGATCTGCTGATGTCTCCTGAATTCATGGTGTCGGTCTTATTTTCTAATCCCCGTATTCATTTATTTATCACCTTGTCTCTATCTGTAGGCTGATTTCCCTTTGGAGCCCTCACAGGGTTATAGTCCGTTAACCCTGTCCAAAGGTTTTCAGCTGAAGATATAAGGAAAGAAAGTAAGGAAAATGGAATAATGACTAGTGTAACTTAGGCTATGCTACCTCTAGACTACCCAAAAATCCTACCTTAACCCTTGGTAGCATATGACATCATACACTGATTTAAGAAGACAAGTTGTACAGACCCAAATACATGGGCATTATTAATGCATTCTTTATATATATATATATATATATATATATATATATATATATATATATATATACACACACACACACACACACACATATATATATATATATATATATATATATATATATATATATATATATATATATACACAGTACATCCTAGGGGGAAAACAGTACTGTGACAGTAACTAGGCTAGCCCATGCTTTGCTAGCTCTAGTGCCTATGTAAATGTAAACATAAACTAGAAAAAAAATTCTAATGAATTCAAAGATATAAGAATTATTCATGTATATTAAATACATAAAACCAAAAAATGAGACACTTTTGCAAGCACGTGTCAATCAAGAACTTTGTCACAGGAGCAATGCTGAGAAGCAGGAGAGCCTTCGATGAATACCAAACTTCTCCCTCTGATAAAGGATGACTTCCTTGCCGAAATGTTTATGAAACCTACCTTGAACAATACTGGTTGAGAACCAAGCCTTTACAGAAAGCTTCCGAATCACAGGTAGGCTATTCATGGTCCAATAAAAATACTCTGGCTGCTTTTCATGACCAGTTACAGTAGGCTTCAATCTGTGAGCACCTTAGGCATTTGACAGCACTTAACAGTCATAATATTGCTTGCCTGTTTTCAACCAGATAACTTCTTCGGCTTGTCAGCCAAGGAGTTAGTAGGGATAGAAATAAAGACAAACCAGTTTCTTCACCATTACAGATTTGAGACCTTAGAAACAACTGTTTGTCAATCAAACGTAAGAACTTCTTCCTAAGCCTGTCGAAAACTTCCTCTGAAGCATCTAAAGCTTCAACATGAGACTTACAGTTCGTGATCGTCACTGCATCAGAAATCACTAGCTACCCATAGTCGTTCTCTTGGTGAACACTGTGTGACCAACTTAGCTTATATTGAATGTGAGCACAACATTGCAGCAGCCTGTGTTGAAAGTTCAAGTGTCCTCTGAAAGTGTACCCCATACAGCAGAAGGGGAATTCACTGCCAACTTTCATGACTCACCAAAGCAGGGGACAGGGCTGGTCTTGTGAAGCTTCATGGAGAACCTCCCCGATCTGTCTCCAGTGAAGTCTGTTAAATTTTCACTTCTTCTAGTTTTAGTCTTTAATGTTTTGACGGAACTATATAAAGTAATGAAGTGCAATATATTGAATAGCTGCTTGATGATAGCCGTAAGGTATTGGCTGAAACAGGTGCTGGCACAAAAGTTAATGAGTGGATCAAAATAGCAGCAGTTTTGCACTTACCCTCAGGACTTCAACCTTGGGTAAGCAAACTGGACTGTTAAGATATGATGCTGCTGCAGTATGATTATTTATACTGTACTTTAGTACATAATTCAACATGAATTCATTGGAACCCTTAGTCTATGTGCTAAATGATTAGTTACTTTGTTGTTAAATTCTCACTTGTTCCGAAGAGTAATACATTCTTTTTCAAGCTGTACTGCGATTGATAATTTGATCAATAAATACAAATACAAGGTGTGCTGGTGCTGCTGTAAGGGTAAAGGGGGCTGGTGTCCCTGTAAGGACACAGGGTGTACTGGAGTAACTTGAATGAATATGGAAGCTCTGACTCAGACGGGGTGGGGGCGCATGATAATCCACCCGGGTTGAACTGAAGACCTTAACACAAATCAGTGGGAGATGTAATAAAGCCTTAGTAATCGTTGGTATGTCTGCCCTACATTCCTTATAAAAACATAGCAAGAACTGTGTATGAAAAATTAGTCAATTAGTCAAAATTAAAAGAAGGAAAAACGGTTATCTTGAGCCCTTAAGATCAAGTTTACCCGGGCACCCTTTCACACATACTGTAGATACCTGACAATGAAATGGTAGATATGCTGGCAGAAGAACCTACTCTAAAAGACACCACTGATTACAATCTTGGCTAACCAACAACGCAGATCGAAATAAGAATCAATTTCAGATGTTGGAAACTTCCATGCAGTGGTAGATAGATCAACGTTATGTAGGACAATTTAGTTCTATACCAGAGGTACTATGCGCACTTTAAATACATATCGTGATAATGGGATGATCAGATCTGAAGAGCAAGTGAACGCCAAATTATGATTATGATACAGATACCCATGGTAGGTTATGGGGTTCAAAAGGAAGGTAGCAAAGTGACTGCAGGACATGCACTGAAACGGATGGGCATGAACTTCATCACAACTTTAGTTTACCCCACGGTCTAGACTCTAGACCGTGGTTTGCCCTAAGCTGCAAGGGTATACAGATGATAATCTCACTCTTTTGGAGGATCGGGTAATTTATCTATTTACGTAAAGAGCAATGACATATTCAAAAGGTTTAAAAGCTTCACAGTTAAGAGTATTGTCACTATGATGCTGCCATGTATACTTTCATTATTTATTGTCATTTAAGTTTCGCCATGCTGCGTGTTGATTCCTTTATTATCACTTATTTCATCACTACTACTGATGTGTGTATAGCTACTATCATTTAGTTTAGAATTATTGCTTTCTACTATCGGTACAATTATTATCATTACTGTAACCTACTTTTAAACCAGTAATTATTGATGCTTAATGTACATAGGTATTACTACTGTTATTCAAGTTTAGACGTTCTGTGTGTTGGATTCCATTCTTATCGTTATTGTCACCGTCGTCAAGTGCACCATCATTATTAACGTACTGCTGTTTGGTATGTGTGCATTACCATCATTTAAGATAAAGTATATATTTTTTTTGGGGGGATGGTGGGTGGTGAAGGTTAGTGTTTTTCGCTGTGACAGTTAGTTATATATGTTAAGTATAGTTCATATTGCTAATGACGGGTTGCTCTACTATGTGACTAAACCCTTTTGGAACTATGTTCGGAATGCCAGTAGTATTTTTACATTTTCCCAAATTCTTAACGTCACATTGATGTTCAAGTATTTGACAATCAGCACTATAGTTTACGAAACTGAGAAACAGAAAAAACCGATACTTTTCAATTATACTTATTACTCTGTGACTGACTTTGACCGGATAATGGTGCAGTACTGCCGGCGACAGCTAATTACGGAGTAGTGGCTCGAGACGCAAATTTAGGTGAGAATGCTCCCATTGCCCAAATCTCAAGCAAAATAAATTATATTAAATGACTATATACAATATTATTGTGAGGAAATTCGATTATCGGTATACCTTCCGTTGGATATTAGTGTGATCAGACACGGATCTAATACAGAAGAGTAACGTAAAACAAATGAATACGTTTACCTTCCGTCTGACAGAGTATATCTTATTCCGGGAAAGGGGAATGGTGTTAAAGCCAAATGAATTCTGTTTATATTATATATATTATATATATATATATATATATATATATATATATATATATATATATATATAAATGTGTGTACAAATTATAGGTACCATTAATCTGCTGATCTGCAGTTATAAAACAGTAGGTAAAATCCGAACCTCTATAGGTAACCGACAAGGAATGCCAGGCGTTCCTGGCACACAATTCCTTGACCATATTGGAGTAAGAACCGTTAACAGCCCCATCCCAAAACCCCACCTAGGCACTGGAAGGGTCACCTTTTCTATGGTTAAAAAAAATAACGGTGTTTCCAATCTGCAGCATTAGATCACACTGGGTATGTATGATTCATACCTTGAAAAGGTGACCGATAAGGAACACCATTCGTGGTTGGCACACAGACCCTTCACTAACTTGGGAACATGGGCAAAAAGTTCAACGTTGGCGACCTCAATGCAAAATCCTAGCTAGGTAAAAAATAAGTTTCAATAAAAATACATGCACTACATACATACATATATATATATACATATATATATATATATATATATATATATATATATATATATATATATATATATATATATATATATATATATATATATATATATATATATATATATATATATATATATATATATATATATATATATATATATATATATATATAGTTACTTCGCCAAAATGTGGTAAAAGGTCTTCTGAAAGAATTTGTTCCAATACAACCTATCGCATGCAAAGGTAAACAATTTCCCAGTGGTCTGAATGGTTTGCAAACTATTTCAATAACGCTTTGTGCCTGTCCCAGAGAGATGACATGCATCAAAATTTCATCACCCAGCTGAACTAGATTTTTTGTGCAACTAAACTAAATCTTCGCCGTCCTTTAACCGGCTTGCTTTTTTCTTATTTTTATATTGGTTCATTCCATCCTTGCCCAACTCATAATTTGAAGGCTTCAGACAAAAATCTAAACATTTAAAAGTTAAATTACAACCATCATACATTTGCCTTGGGCTATATCGTGCACTTCAGACTAGGCCTACATCATGAACATCCTAGGCCTACATTTCGAAGCATACAGTTACCACTGTGCGTACATATGGACATAGAGAACCATCCCTTGTCATGTTAATTTCTGCCATGGATTATATATTGCCATCCTGTGTAATGTAAATTACTGCCAGAGAGAGAGAGAGAGAGAGAGAGAGAGAGAGAGAGAGAGAGAGAGAGAGAGAGAGGTAATTACTTACGGTGAAGACGATCTTCCTAACAAGGGTGGTAGCCCCCACTCGGCTGTTGCGACCGGCCGCCATCGGCTTTTTCCTTTTGAAAGGGGTTTCTACCGAAACAGGGCACTCAGTGGACTTGATCTCCAATGCAGGCGGGTCTTTCACAGAATCCTTTCTCTGTCAATATTGTAGAACACGTTCGGCACGGATTGCGGGGCCGGAGAATCATCTTTCACCGTCGACCTTCAGGACGAGTATGACAGTGAAAGCAGGGGTCCCGCTCATGATGCATCTGCTACCTGCCAGACGTACGAATTGTAAACTGGCCCTTTTTTTGTCAACTTTTATGTCAGTGATAAGCAAATATATTAACGGGTTCTCTCTGATTAGTTATAATTGGTTTCTAGACCAGGAGGAACGTTATATTAGATGTTCCTGTGCACAATACTTAGAGTGTTCTTTTTCATTGTAAGTCGGTCTGGATGTCGTACGGCATGCAAGGTGGCCTGGTAAGAAACAAATTTTAAAAGCGTTTTAGTTTGTGTACAGAAAGCGAGTGCGAGGAGCATAATCATTAAAAGATCTTGCGTTCTGCATCTCTTCGATCGAAGTGTACATCCCATGTGTGACAACAATTACACCGTAGACCAAGAAAAGCTGTCATTTGGTCTTTAAGTTCCCGTGAACAATAATCAGTATTGCTTGAACAGCACATCGACGGCTTAGGCTTATCGGTCTTTATCGTCAGTTTACATCGATTTGTTGCGGCGTTTTGGTTAAAACCTTCGACTAATTAAAGGTAAGGGAAATCACAGGTTCTCCTCTGAAAGGCAGAATATTGCATTTATGTTAAGATTCAAAAACTCCTTATCATTTAGATTTTAAACATTTGTTTGTGATTTTACATTAAACTTAACTTCATGTAAACACCCTTATCAGAGCAAAGAGTCATCGGTCTCTTAAACGCTCACGTGTCTCCCTCGAAGGTGAAAATTGATTTTACATTAAACTTAACTTCATGCAAACACCCTTATCAGAGCAGAGTCATCGGTCTCTTAAACGCTCACGTGTCTCCCTCGAAGGTGAAAATTACCCTGTTGTCTCACATGTATTTAACAGTAAGCCTATGCAATTTTGGTATTATAAATAAAACATAGACTTGTGAATGTGCTTGTTATTGTTAATTATAAAACGCACTTTCACATCAGTTCGCCGAAGCGTTATTGGAATAGTTTGCAAACCATTCAAGCCACCGGGAAATTGTTTACCTTTGCATGCGATAGGTTGTATTGGAACAAATTCAGAAGACCTTTTACCACATTTTCCCTTTTATCTAACTTACGTTAGGCCACTTAATGTGATTGGTCAGTAGCCTACCTGGATAGCTGGCCAGCCATTAAATTCTTGCTGCAAACTGGAAATTAGCACTCCTAGCACCACCCATATATGCCTTTTTTTTTTTTTCCTCTCTCTCTCTCTGGAGGGGGTGGTGCTGTAAGGTGTTACCCTTCTGGTTCACATAAAGCATTTATGGGATATGACATAATGGCTGTTAGTCCCACGCCTTGCCCCATGGATGATTAAGGCGCAAATGCTTAAGCCAGCTTATCGCACAAGGAATGGGATGGCAATGTTACTCGTTGCAGTAATATGCACACACACACTATACATATATATATGTGTGTGTGTGTAGTGTGTGTGCGTGTGTATTGACGGAGTAATGCAGTCTGAGAAAAGGACAATAGATGTAGCAGTAAAGTTGGGGATAAGAAAATTAGCCCTAGATGGACTTTGGGACAGTTAATGTTTGCGAAAGCTGCGGTATCCTATTGGGGACAATAAAAACAAACTGTAGAAACTAATGAAAGTGGAGAAAGTTGAGATGAGTGCAAAACGGGGTTAGTAAATTATATGGAAATAGGTAAGATGGAGCAATAAATGGCGGTATGGGTAATGGAAGCTGGTGATTTGTATGGGTATTGGAATGGGGCCTTATGCATTACTCCGCCCAATAAAGCTAACCAAATGCCAGATGCCAAACTCACAAGTTAGGTCAACAGAGGTATAGCTGACATGTCTATAGCGTTCCGCCTTCCCCTGGAATTTGAACTGGCTACAAGGCTTACACACGCGTATATTATATATATATATATATATATATATATATATATATATATATATATATATATATATGTGTGTGTGTGTGTGTGTGTGTGTGTGTGTGTGTATGTATAGAAAAGAGAGCGTTACTTATCCTGTGATGTTTAATTAGTGTTTAATCATGTATCGGGCATCTGTTTTTCGCTGTTTTATATGTTTGTATTCATTTCAAATTTACGTCCATTTTCGATATCAAGTCGTTTTTCACATCTAGCTGAACAGCCAAGTTGATCTGTACAGTAGAGCGTGGATTAATCTTGGAGTACTCCAAAAAAGTTACAGCGTTTGCAAGAAAGCATGCACTTTAAAGAAACTAATTAAAATAGGGGAATTTAGAAACTTTTTACAATTGTAATTAATTCTAGTGGTTTTTTATACCTATAATGGATTAAGTTAAACCTCTTTTAAGAAGAACAAGATAATTAATCTAAATTTCATGTGGGTTAGATGGCAATAGGTTTAACTTTCACTGTATGGCTCGTAGTCTTCAGAATATGAGCTGAGATATAACGAAGACTGGGCTTCCATTATTAATTATGAAATCAGCGATCGCTGTAAGCCGATTTAAGTAGTTTACGTGAGAATAAGGTTGTCTTTTAAGGTTAATGGCTTCATTGAGTACTTTATTAAGTATATATACTATGTATATGTATACATATATATAAATTTATATATAGCCTATATACATATATATAATTAGGTTACACATGTAAGTACACAAGATAAATCCTTAGGGCTTACAAAAAAAAAAAAATAAATAATTTGCCACCTTGTCTAATGTTATTAAAGGAATTGATGTATTATATCAAAATAGTGAGCTTGTAGTTTGAGTTATCCGTAATTATAAATCCATGAAAGGAATTTTGTTGTCCTTTTCACATTCAGAGCTTTAAAACCGACGCTTACTGTTGTGTAGTTTGGTATGAAAAAGTATTGAAATCCCCCCACATCGGAATCCACAATTTTTTCATCCTTTTTTTTTTTTTATCCAAAGCCCATATTTCATCCACATACCTCATCCAGGCCATACATTTAACCTTAATCAAGTTCGTTATTACGGTTTCAAAGTGCGCCGTACATAGATTTGTTAGAGCAAGGCTTAGAGGAATGCCCGTGCTGCGTCCTAATTCAGTCTATAAAACCGCCATTACATGAAAAAACGTGATTGGAAACGCATAGTTCCGCGATTTTAAACGTGCGTGAAATGGTAAGCAAATAGAGCCAGGTTTTTTTTTATGAAAAAATGCTAATAGGTCTTTTATGGGTTGTTTAGTAAATAACGAATCCGCATTAGGGTGAGTAATTTTAATTTTACATTGTGAATGGGAATGTTTGCATTGTAAAATTTTGCAAAATTTTAGTGTTTATGTGAAATGGCAAAGGAACACACAAATGGAAAAGAAATATACTAAGTATAACAAGATTTTATACGTTGAGGACCCTGCACTTGAAATAATGGTAAGTCCAAGCCGAATACTGTATTTATAGGTTTTGGGGCGCCGTAAAAATACGGAAGTTTTAGGTTAATAAAATGAACTTTTTTTCGGGATTTCCAACCTTACACTGCATATTCCTCGAGCCATCGATAAGACTTGCTCGGTTGTTTTATTACCATAGGACAACCCTTCATCCACCAAACTAGACTATCAGTATTTATAGCCTATGTATACTTATATATTATAAGTAATACATATGCATATTGATAGTCTAGTATACAAATACATATTGATAGTCTAGTTTGGTGGATGAAGGGTTGTCCTATGGTAATAAAACAACCGAGCAAGTCTTATCGATGGCTCGAAGAATAAGCAGTGTAAGGTTGAGATTGTACGATTTCCTTAATTTCTCACTGACTTGCATATATACCAGTCCATCGATATTGTTTATTTTCGTCACTGAAAAGGAAGGCAACATCCACGTCCGATATCATGCTAGCCGTTGACGGTTGAATGAACACTGAGACTATTCTGCCTTATTACAGCAAAGCGTGAGGATATAGCATACAGTATGCTTGACGTGCAGGATAATGAATCCATTATATTGAGAGTTTACTGCCATTCTTTTTCATGTTTATGCCGTAACGGAGAGTGTATCTTATTGCAGGCGCTACAGCATCTTTAGTGCAGTATCTGTTTGTAAGTCATGTTGGAGAGAGAGAGAGAGCCTTAGTCTCATACTCTGGCAAATGGATACTTGCGTTAAGGTCCAAGAAATCGTAAAGTACAGGTCGGGGTTAAAAAATAAAGTGAAATATAAAAGGCAAAAAAAAAAAAAGACCACTTTCAGGCAGCACCACGGAAGCGATATCAGGAAAGGCCGATCGTTCAGCTTAGTGGAATTTTATGTTTTAAATGCCCTTTTAAGGGATGGGCCTTACATCACTATTATGCCAGGGCTAGACGTTTAACGCATTTTTTTTTTTTTTTTGAAGGGTGAGATGTAAAGTGTTATGAGAATGAGTGGCATCTTCATTTGGTCAGTTGAACAACACCCGCCCCCCCTTTCCTACAAAAAAAAAAAAAAAAAAAAAAACATTTACAACCAAAGTTACAAGCAACTCTTTCCAAACCCTGCAGGTTATATACACTGGAACTACATTTCATTTTATTTCTTGATTTTAGTGGACTGATATTTTAAAATTTATGCTCTACTGTATATCGAAGGCTTCATTTTTCAATGCGGGTTATATCCATTACACAAAAAAATATTTTATAATCAAGTATTCCAATTCCAATTAGTGTGGACTTTGGTGTCATGTTCGTGCCTACGATTTGAAAATTTAATGTTAATTGGATTCCTTTACGTATTGGTATTTCCCAGGCTCACGATTTTTCATGTTTTCTTTGAGTTTAAAATGAGAGGAATATATTTCGCCGTGACTTTATCCATTTTAATTCAAATATACTGTCCGGAGTAAGCACAATATCTGTTTGAGGATTACTAGGCGCAGAGTGTCTTAGGGAAAGAGAGGGCTATTTGTATCTTTGTTCTCGTTTTGTGGGGATTGTGAGATGTCATAAAAACTTTCTAATAGGACAACTCTTCCCATTCTAGTCGTATGATGTGAAAGTTTTCGTTAAAGTATGTCTATGAATGTCATGTTATATTTATTTTGTGCTTACATATTGCGAATTGGTTGAAATTGAATTCGTGCTCATAGTCGAAGGCTTTTTCCAGAAGAACGTAGTAGTGGCTTTTTAAATTCAGTAGTTAATTGGGTTCACAAATAAGAGCCGGCTGTTGTAGGCCGCATCTGGGGTGAAGAGTGAGAGAAGAAAAAAACAGACGTGAGTGATCAGTAATTCTGTCAAAATGTATGTCATCATATAATTGAAAGCAAGAGACCCTCCTGGAGATAATCCTCTCTCTCTCTCTCTCTCTCTCTCTCTCTCTCTCTCTCTCTCTCTCTCTCTCTCTCTCTCTCTCCAAATCTGGTTCCTGACTCATACAGCTTGTCATTCTGTGTGGACTGCAGTTAAGACCAGGAAAGAGTGAGCCTTGAACACATTATCTAGTAACGATATTTATGCATGTAGCTCATATGTGAATGCTTTTGCACATAAATATTTATATCGGTGTACTGTCAGAATTAAGGAAATACTGTAAAACCGTAGTTTTTCTGTATTTGTTAACTTTATACCTTGTGTGTCGAGACGCCATAAGAAACCAAAAACCAAGATTTTAATTTTTCATTTATTAGCCTAGAGAGGAAGTGAGGAAAATCGTACGGAAGTTGGTTGACGCAACCAAAACGAGTGCGAAAGCCAAATTTGATTATTTTTTTTATATATATTTCGGTCGTAGTAGATCTGACCGTTTGGTTACAAAAGATCGAGGATTGCTTGGGATAAGGAAAAGCTACTGTGCTTCGAAGTAGGAATAGAGGAATAAGTGTTGCAACCTCATCCCTGGTGTACATACAATGCATATGAACTGATGGCTCTCGCTTCCCTGAGTTCAAAGGAGGAATGGATGTTAGGTGTTAATTCATCAAAGTACTTTTTCAACTACACGCATTTTGCTGCATTTAGCACTTTGTCCTTTGAGGTGGCGGCTCCAGAAGGTGCTAACCTCACAGTTGCTATCCCCAGTTCCTTCTTCCCCAGCAACCCACTACAGTCGACTTGAAATGGATTTTTGAAGAAACAGGCCTAAGCTAATCTTCCTCCACCTGGGAAGATATCCCTTGTATAAGGTGAACAGAGACATTCAATTATTATTTTTAATTTGTACACACAAAACCTCCGCCCACTTCTCCAATCCTCAAGAAGTCTCACGCAGATGCTGGAGGATGCGTTTATTGGTGTGTCGTTTCAAGCCTGGGCCTTTGAGATACGTCAGGTATGCCGGAGTATGTCAGTGTGTCATCGCCATGCGAGAGAGGTTGTAGAGGAGAGGCGTGTAAGAATCCTCCTCATCTCGTAGGATGCCCACTTTTTGTTTCTTTGCTTTTTCTCCGTTGTGTTGCTCATCCTTCTTGTTGCTTGTTAATTATGGATTGTTTTTCATAGAGACCCTATGAATTATAACAAAATTGTTTTCTGAATGTTTTTTTTTCCACCAGATCGTATTGTTCGACGAATATTACAGCTCGTAGACCGAAGAAAAATCTCTCGTTTGAGACACGGAGGGATCAAGAGTAGCATTAAAGTCTTTATGTTATAGTATTCCAGTTGAAAGTGAAAGTTCATATCGATGCCATCGGAAGAAAGTCTCTCTCTCTCTCTCTCTCTCTCTCTCTCTCTCTCTCTCTCTCTCTCTCTCTCTCTCTCTCTCTCTCTCGTTAAACGAACTCGTACTGTCGTTTTCAGGACCGCGTACCACTGCAACATTCATTATATATCGCCATACTTTCATCACTTTCTTTTTCATTCAGATCGGGTTATGGAATTTGATTGCTGGCCGTCGGTCTTTTTAGCCCCCTCCTCCCCCCTCTCTCTCTCTCTCTCTCTCTCTCTCTCTCTCTCTCTCTCTCTCTCTCTCTCTCTCTGCCAATATTTACTCATTGTAAATCATTTTGTATAGGTATGATTTGCAATCTATAAATCAAATGTAAGTGCTTAAGTTCAGTTTCACTTTCAGTGCTGAATGACTTCATAGGTCCTAGCGCCGGCCTTTGGCCTAAATTCTTCATATCTTTATTCCACTCCATTTATACATACATTACTTTTTTGTACTGTACTCGCAATACTAAACCATAAATACCCCTTAATATCAAATTATAACTGATAAAAGCATCTGCTCAGGTCAGGATTCAAACCTGTCCGTTTTAGGTTTCGCACAGAGGTAAACAGTCGACTATACCCATTCGGCTATGTAAATGGTGTTCTTAAGCATTTGTACTATGTACAGTATGTGTTAGCTTTTACTTTCGTCATCAAGATATTGATTTTAGCATCGTCACTGCAGACAGGAGACTCATGAAAGAAATTTCTTGCCTTCCATTGAAAGATTCTCTTACATACCGAGTCGAAGGCGCAGGCCTGTGTTACGTCATCTTTTACATCACGTGGCGTAACAGAAATCACGAGAAACGAGGACTTCTGTAACAGTGATGGTCTTTAAAGTAATGATATATGGCTCAAATTTTTTATTGCGTCTTTCATCCGTTTTGGAAATGGAAAGGCTTCGAGTCTTTTTAGAACCTGTTTTTATTCGTGTTTTTTCTTTCCTTTTTTTTTTTTTCTTTCCTGTCAAGGCCCTGAAGGAATAACTTTTAGTCGCAGAGCTAAATTTACATGTAAGATTATTTCCATACCTTTTAGTGCTTATCACGTATACTATACATATATATTATATATACACACACACACACACACACACACATATATATATATATATATATATATATATATATATATATATATATATATATATATATATATATATATATATCTAAATATCTAAATGGTGTGGTAATTGTGTCAGGTTATACGGGGTCGACTAGGCCTAGGAGAAAGAATGTTTGCTAGCATAGTCAAGGGGATCAATCTTACTTTGAGGTTGCAGGAAGCAAGTGGAGGCATGAGGGTTGCAGCTTCATCCTTCAAATCAATTACATACGAATGGAACGTTCTCACTTTCAGAGCCGCGCCCTCCAAAGGGAAATGATTGGTAGCTGACAGAATATTTACAGCATATACATGAAGTAATTATGAGTTAATGAATTCAGTAGTTACGAGTATGTTGATAAAATATGACGTCATTATGAGATGTATAAGTTTATGTTTATGTTCTATCTCTGCTATTTTCGTGCTTTAATAGACCCTGCCTTTCAGAAGTAGGCTAACCCTTGACGAATGGACAGGTTTAGTTTTCACTGAGACTAGAAGCTATCTTTTTTTTTCGCGATTATTTGCTTTCAACATCAGTAGATTTCGTGGCACACTAACCGGCTTGAAATTCTGGACGTGGCCAGTGTTGCTCACCGGCGCTAATCACCTTGGTTACGAACCGACGCGATCAGGGGGGCTCAGTGGTGCACCTGAGCGACTCGGGGTTTCGTAATATCATCCCCAAAACAGTTTCACCTAAAGAAAGTGAACTTGGAGTCACTTTCGAAACAAGCAAACAGCCGGGTAAAAAAAAATAAAGGGAAAAAAAAGGAAAGCCATCAGGACGCCATCCGGTGGTGGGTTGATAAACCTCCCGTCACTTTTTCCTCCTCATTGGGAGCTGTTAGGAGAGTCATTTACGTACGGAGCCATATAATCTTCATCCTCCCATATACTTCTCTCTCTCTCTCTCTCTCTCTCTCTCTCTCTCTCTCTCTCTCTCTCTCTCTCTCTCTGTGAGTGTGTTTGTGTGTGTGTGTGTAGTCCGTCCCAAGACGACTCTTGGGTATGCAAGAATGTCTCCTTCCCCTTTCTTTTTTTAAGTGCATTGCTGGAGAAGACGTCGAGTGTGTCGACGGCCACATCCTCCGCGAATACTTTCGATCTCTTCCTGTAAGGCTTGTGCGTACCTGGGCCAGGAATGTTGTCTGGTCACATGATGGTTCGGTGGAAGAGGCATTTTCTTCAATATACTCGCACTCTCAAACACTTGCACTTTCAGCGTTTTGTTTCGTGCGCCGTGTCTGAGTGTGTACTCGTGGAATGTGTGCTTGGCTTCTTTGGTTTTCTTGTTTATTAACTTATGTATATATATATATATATATATATATATATATATATATATATATATATATAACAGGGTGTGGCCTTTATTATTCTATTATATATATATATATATATATATATATATATATATATATATATATATATATATATATATATATATATATATATATATATATAATGTATGTATAAAACAGGGGATGGCCTTCAATACTGTATATACAGAGTATAACGGGATGGCATTCAAGAGAAAAAGATAATAATTACTACCATATTCATATTGAGACTACGGAATTGTGTATGAACCACTTGTGCAGAAAACCTCCACAACTTGTAAGTGCTTCATTTAACATACACCGACAATACACCATCAGTGCATCGACGCCTCCCATCCCTCTACGCAAACTGCACCAGCCCGTGGCTTCCTGGGTGTTGAGGCCCTTCCTTTTCAGCACCCCTTTGGCTCCATCGAACCATTCATTTCCAGGTCTTCCTCTCCTCGTTCTCAACACTTCGACATTGTATAGTGCTTTCTCCAGCTTATCATCTTCCATTATTTCCACATGACCAAACCATTTCCAAATGCTCTGATTTGTCCTTTCACTTATGCTAGCTAACATTTTTACCACTCTCCGTACTTATCGCCACATTTTTCGTCTTTTCAGTTCTTCTTATAGCACATAGGCCTATACTGCGTAATTAATTTCATGAACTCACTTTCATTGAGGAGAGTTGGTTCAATAATCTCTTCATACGGTCCTGCTTTTGCCTCCATAGACACAATGTTTTCTTCCAGTCTGTTATACACTTCTTGTTATGCCGGTTCTGTGACTCCCCTCTTCTCTTCCTGTCATCATTCGATAAATTCACTCCAAAATACCTGTAAGGTGCCACTGTGTCCATTATTTTTCTGTACATGTTAACATTTATTAAACAGTTTTCTTTGTTCCTACTTACCCTCATAAACCAAGCCCTCAATCCTTATTGCTTTTATATATATATATATATATATATATATATATATATTGATATATAGACAGTATATATATATATATGTATGTTAAATATACATATATATATATATATATATATATATATATATATATACTCGTATATATTCTTTAAAAATGGGGAATCTAGTGTATGACTATTTATTAGGCTGTTATAGAAAAATAATAATCATCCAGCTTTTTAAGAATACACTTGAAACTTGCTGAGCTAGAAAATGATTCTCGTAAATTAGCCATAAATATTGGGTTTTTTTACTCCTACAGAAACGGAGGTTAAAGTCATTTGTTGTAGATTGATCACTTGGGAAGTGATGTTTTCTTCGTATCATTTGAGAGTGATTTTTATGTTGTGATAAGTTACTTTTGGCTTCCGGCTTCAGTACTGTGATACGACGCCAAATGCCTGAGTGAGTTAGTGTAAGATTTGTAGCTTTAACTTGTCCGTAGTCAGTCCCGTAGGGGGTTAGTGTCGTCAGTGCACCCCGTGCGGTGCACTGTAGGCATTACTTAAGGTTCTTTGCAGCGTACCTTCCACCCCTAGCTGCAACCCCCTTCGTTTCTTTTACTGTACCTCTTTTCATATTTTCTTTCTTCCATCTTACTTTCCACCCTATCCTAACAACTGATTCATAGTGCAACTGCGAGGTTTTCCTCCTGTTACACTTTTAAAACCTTTTACTGTGAGTTTCCGTTTCAGCGCTGAATGATCTCATAGGTCCCAGGGCTTGTCCTTTAGCCTAAATTCTATATGCAGTTCAATTCAGTTATCCGTAGTCAGCTCAAAAATGTATATAAGGTAAGCTCAGCCTTTGATAGTTTTTTTTGCAGGCGCTAATTGCTCACCTTAAATCCCTTTCTCAGTTCAGTTTCTTTTGTAAGAAGTACTTTTTATTGTTCGGTAAAAACAGATGACTTGGCTTTTGTTGACTTTTAATACCCATTAGCCGAAGGCTTCTTACCTTTAAACATCGCCTGCGGTTCCCTTAAGAGTCGCTTGAAGTGTTGATGTGGTCGAAATATGCTGCCTATGTTCTGTGAGTTTACTCGGAAATTCCCTTTTAAATGGTGCTCACAGTTTTAACTGCTGTGGGTGAGTAAGGGTTTTCAGCGCTTATGAAGAGTGGTAGAGAAAGAAAGTGACTTCTGATACGGCCATAAAACGTACTACAAATTATTCAGTGGGTTCGATGCCGATTCTGACTAATCATTTCCTAACATCGGGCGAGTGATGAATACTGTGAAATCTGAAATTTCAGTATTTTGCTTACTCGGCTTCTAGTTTTCATTTGCATTCGTATTCCATGACAGAGCATCAGTTACGAAACCTATCGCGAACTGAAACCTTCAATTATTTCTTTATGGTCAAAGAGATTAAAACTAGATCCCGCCGTGGCACAAGACCTTACAATGGTATCAGCATGACAGAAAAATAAACACGGATTCATTAACAAGGACTAATTAGTTCCGCCAAGAGTATTTTGTAGTTTTCTAATTGCATCTGTATTTTTACATTGAGTTAATTTGATCAATGGGGAATAAAAGTTATTTCATTTAAATTTCACAGTTCACTAAGTTTAAGGAGAGACGATGATTTTGTTGGATTTTTGAAATTCCATTTCGTTCGCATCTGTCATCCTCAGTTTATAAAATCCTCCCCGTGTTATTTTTATTGACGGAGATAAGGAGCTGTTGGTAATCTGTCCCCTTTTTCTTTCTTTTCCTCCTTCCCTCCTCAAATTCCTCATTAATTCAATTTCCTTCGTCCACACTGCACAAAGGGAATGGGGATTGCAAATCTCCTCTCCATCAAATTCAGATTACGCAAACGTAATGGACTGGATGCGGATTTTAATCGTTTGTGTTCCGTTATGGATTTGATTAACTCATCACTGTTTTCATATATATATATATATATTTATATATATATATATATATATATATATATATTATATATATATAATATATATATAAATTATATGTAATATTCATATATATATTGTATATATATATAGTATATTATATATATATATATATATATATATATATATATATATATATATATATATATAATAATGTGTGTCTGTCTGTCTGTCGATATAGACTGGTTGATAGATAGATAGACAGATTGACTGATAGATAGAGAGAGAGAAGGTGTTTATGTTGATTTTTGCTACCTTCATCAATCATTCTCAGTACTGTGTAACTGTGTGGTTATCTGAGATTGCACAATTTATGACCACTGGAAAGGCCTATGTTGAAGGTGCGATTGTGTAAATGAAACAGGTTTCAAAAGGCTGTCGTTTTCATAAATTATTTTGAAATAACGAATGCCACCGGATGGTCTTTGGTGCCAGAGTTCACATTCTTGCGAAATTAGACTCGGCTCCGATCGATTTTAGATCTGATCTAGTTGTGGTTCAGCGTCTGTGTCCTGTGTCAGTGTATAGCCTAATACAGTACAAATCAGTTGCTCAGTCAAGTTTTAATCAATGATCGTGTTACATCTTGAGTGTTGATGTTACAACTTTTTTATAATGATCTGTTCCAAAGCTGGCCTGGTTAACAAAGGGATACCTTCGTTGGTGTGAATATTTTTCTTTGCCTAATTAGATAAAGAGAGATTCGGATTATGTGAGGTTTTCTTCTTTACCCTGCGCACTGCATGTAAAGCTTATGATTACTTTTTTTACATGGAATGTTATAGTGACGTAGCTTCGAGTTTAAATGACACTTCTACGATTCTCGGATCAGATGAGTTTATTATTATTATTTGTTGTTGTTCACGTTATCATAAGTAATGCTTCGATAAATTTATTGTCCTCGTAGTGGCAATTTAAAATTCGTTGTACATCAAACGCTGACTTTTTTTTTGTAAACTTTCATGAAAAGTTATTTGTGTAGGCTATATGTTTTTTACTTTTCATTTGTAAATGACATTCGTTTTTATACCTTAACATTCAGACATTTTTATATCTTAAAAATGTGTGGACTTTACGGCGATTCGTCGTAAGTGTCAAGATTCTGAGAAAACGACCATAAATATGAACACGCTTACAGGCAAAGACACACGACGAGGTAAATAAAAGTACCTTCTTGGGAAACTACTTATGTACAAAAGTGAGTATGAAGTCAGCTGCGTATTCATGTTTGATTTTCCTTTCTCCTTCTGTTGCCAGTTTTTAAGAGCGTTTTTATTGCCAGAGGCAAAATAATTTTTTACCACTCTTGAACGCTTTTGCATGGTAAGAGCCGACGTCGTTTTTCAGATGGTTTTTAATATGACCACACGGAAAAATGTAGTAGTCGTTTTATTCGTGTTTTTACATTTGAGTTCGAATCTCCGACCGGCCAGTGAAGAACAAGAGGAATTTGTTTCTGGTGATAGAAATTCATTTCTTGCTATAATGTGGTTCGGATTCCACAATAAGCTGTAGGTCCCGTTGCTAGGTGACCAATTGGTTCTTAGCCACGTAAAAATAAATCTAATCCTTCGGGCCAGCCCTTGGAGAGCTGTTAATCAGCTCAGTGGTCTGGTTAAACTAAGATATACTTAACTTTTCATTTGACCACACCAATGTTATTGTTGTTTTATTCGTGTTTTTTTATTTGACCACACCAATATTATTGTTGTCTTTTTATTCGTGTTTTTTTTCATTTGACCACATCAGTATTATTGTTGTCGTTTTATTCGTGTTTTTTTTCATTTGACCACAACAATATTATTGTTGTCAGTTTATTAATGGTTTTTAACTTGACTACACGAAAATTGCAGTTCCGTTTTACAACTCGTTTTGACCACACCAGTAATATAGTTGCCAGTTTATTAATGGGTTTTAATTTGACCACACACACATTGCAGTTTCGATTTACATCTGGTTTTGTTTTACAAATGGTTTTTAACTTGACTGTACGAAAAATGTAGTTTTTTTACCCGTGATTTTAAAATTAACCACACCAGTGATATCGTTATTTGATTAATGATTTTTAATTTGACCACACGAAAAAATGTAGTTGTCGTCTGATTCGTGGTGTTTAATTTGACCACCGCAAAAGAGTAGATGCCGTTTTATCATTGATTTTAGTTTTCGGTAAAAGAAAACTATTGTGCCGGCTCTGTCTGTCCGTCCGCCCTCAGATCTTAAAAACGCCTGATGCTGTAGGGCTGCAAATTGGTGTGCTGATCATCCACCCTCCAGTCATCAAACATACGAAATTGCAGCCCTCTAGCCTCAGTAGTTTTTATTTTATTCAAGGTTAAGTTAGACATACTCGCGCATCTGGCAACGATATAGGACAGGCCACGACCGGCCCGTGGTTAAAGTTTCATAGGTCGCGGCTCATACAGAATTCTACCGAGACCACCGAAAATAATTTTGGTCTTGATTATACGATGTACAGAAAACTCGATTGCGCAATTTTTACTTGTTTAATTTTACAACAAGGAAAATGTAGTTGTTTTACAAAGAGGTTTTAATTTGACCTCGTAAAAGAAATGTAGTTTTCATGTGAACACTCGAAAAAGATTTGTGTAGTTTTACTAAAGACTTTTTTTTATTTTGACCTTGCAATGAATGTAGTTGTCATGTTAAAAATAATTTTGTATTTGACAATGTGAAAAATGTATGAATGTTATACTAATTCTTTTTAATCGGAGCACATGATGAATGTAATTTTCGTCTTAAACACACATGATAGTTGTATAGGCTACTCGATACTCGGAAAAGGTAGTCATTTACAAACGTCGTTCAATGTGATCTCTGAAAAATATAGTTTTCGTTTTAGAAGTCGTTTTGATTTACTACGCAGAAAGTGTAGTTGTTTTGCAAAATATTTTTTATTTGATTACACAGTATTGTATTGGCCGTTTGGCTAATGATTTTAAATTTAACCCACGATTTTTATTTATTTGACAAATGAAAAAAAAAAATTTTTCAGTTGGAGTACTTGAAAATCGTAGCTGACGTTTTACTCATGTCTTGTATTTGGAAAACACGGAAAATTTTTTTTTTAAGTGGAACACACGAAATAATGTAGATTCACCATAATTTTTTTTATTGGGAGCTCACGAAAAAAACCCAAATTTGGTTTTACCAGTGATTTTTAATTGTACTTGTCGTTTTACTAATGGTTGTAATTTGACAACAACAAAAATTTAGTTGTCGTTTTACCAATAGTTGCTTTGATATCAAACGAAAAACGGAATTATAATTTTCTTATTTTTTATTTTGCAGAGAAAAATTAATCACTCTTGCCAATTCAAGCAAGAAATATGAATATAATTTGTATTGTTAAATTACATGAGTTTTTTTTACCCTTTCACTAACTTCACTGTCGTCCGCATCCTATGAATCTCATTAGCATATTATACAACATTTTCCCGTTTTTATTTTTTGCTTTTTGTTTATTTATTTATTTATTTTTTTTTTGCACCTTAGATAAACAGTCTCCGTAACATCCTGTCGGTAATAAATGGCTGGTCTCGTGAACAGCTGTTAGTTGCGTTATACCTCTGAATCGAGCTCCACATGGGTTGTAAAACCCCCTGTGACGTCATCCTAGCGAAGTGTTTTGCTTGTGTCACCTCTGGCGAGGCATAATAGCTTAATTAACGTCTAACTTTTACTTTCTGAGACGATAATGAGTCGCGTGATACATTGTCCGCGTGGTTTCACCTTGATTCTTATGAGTAGATCTAACGGTTTGTTTGTTTATCTAGTTAATTGTTTTTTGTGATTAATTTCCCTTAGAATATCGTCATTACCTGTCTTATGCATGAATTACTTAGAATTTGGTGTCTAATTTCCTTTAGAATATGGCTCTTGTACTGTATGTCTCATACATGAATCCCTTAGAATATGTATATTGTATGTCTTATACATGAATCCCTTAGAATTTGGCTATTACGTGTCTTATACAAGAATTACTTAGAATAAGGTTATTACCTGTCTTGTACATGTATTCCTCTCTGAACAATTTTTATCAGAGAAAAAAAGTCGTTCTGTTTCATCTAGTCATCTGTCGTAGAGTAACGTGGGATGTGGCATGAATGGACGAGTTTAAAATGCTAATGTCTTTTAATGACTTTATCATCGAATTTTCAAAATGTAATTGTTTTGGAATTGGTTTTTAAATACCAGCTTATTAGAATGTTCCCACGGGGGTTGCTGTCCCCTCGCCTCCTCATCTAATTGCAAAATGGTCCAGCTTTTTCCCCATTTACCTTTTTTTTATACTTTTTAAGAATATTTTAGTAAACCCCAAAATATACTATATTTCTGACAGTTAGTTTTGTACGACGAGCACGTATAATATATATTGGTTCGTTTAGATGCTAGGAAATAAAAAGAGTCGGATGTTTTCATTTTGTTTAGATGAAATTAATTCAACTCCTCTTTCCACTTTCCATTATATTAAAGACTTAAAAAGACTAATGAGTCTTTGAATAGGCTAATGAGTCTTTGAATTTTTAATGAATATTAAGAAAAAAATCGAAAACGTCCAAAGAGACAATTTGTGCTCGGCAGTGCCAAAATTAGTTCTGACAAGGGAATTGTCGAATGATTTGTCTTTCAATATTAGGCGCTTTTTCATTTTCCCGAAAGTTTTTGGTAATGCAAATTCCGCTTACCTTGCGATGTAAAATTTGGATGATTTTGAGAATAGCCGATCGTTAATGACATCTCTCCCAAAGAGTCTGTTTTTAATCCTGTTTTTAATGGAGGTAGTAAAAGAAAACTATGTATATACCTCTCTTTCAGTTTTGATGTAAAGTAAAAGAAAATCCCGAAACGTCTTTATCAAGGTAGCCCCTGAAAATCTTTTTTTTTTCTCCTTCATTCTCCAACGAAGAAGAAAAAAAATCTTTTCATTTCGTTCTTCAAAGAACGAAATGAAAAGAAAACATCCCTAGTGCAGTCTTTGATGTGCGTAGTCAGAAAAAATAAGTTTTTGGAGAGCCTTTTTTTTTTTTTTATTAATGCGAGAACATAAATATAGCATGTGTAAAGTCGAAATTGGTGTAAACAAACATAAGCTTTGGAAAATCTGTTTCTGTGTATTTTTCGGGTGATTTCACGGATATATTAAACAGCAGCTTTTTCAGATACCGGTCAGCTCCGATATTTACGAAAATGACTCGAATGGCAATCATATATTTATCCATATCTATGTGCTCTTTGCCGTCATTCGTACGTACTCTGTCGTGGGAAAAATATTTGTGCCTAAGCTCACCAGCTTTTTTAAATAGGCTATCTCCATTACTTTCTATTCTACTCCTCAGAATAAATGAATGTTGCTGGCTTCTGAATTCCCATTATTATCCAGTAACCCCACTGATTCATTCTGAGGAACTTTTGTTAAACACAAATGTCGCCCAATTGCCTTGGCTGCTGTAATCTTGTAAATTCGGAAAGAGGGAAACCGACAGGCTGTCCCTCTTGACCACGTATTTGTTGGTGAGAGAGAGAGAGAGAGAGAGAGAGAGAGAGAGAGAGAGAGAGAGAGAGAGAGAGAGAGAGGGAGTCTGGTTGAATTATCGTCTGTTTCTTCGTGCTTTATTTGTCCTGAAATGTTTTCCCCACTTGTCTGGCAGCTCGGCATTATTGTTCTTCCATTAGTTTTTCTTTTTCCTCTTGTTATCAGCCTCCGTGTCTTGCTTTCTTCTCCCTGCTGTTTTGGCAGTTTGCTTCGTGAAGGAAGGAGATCTTCAGGAAATGTTTTATGACAGAGATCATTAAGAAATTTATATATTTATATATTTATCACAGCATAAAACTTAAAAAAATTTTGAATGATCTGTCGTTAATTTTTTTTTTTTCACCCGTTGATAGTTCGTCTGAGAGAGTTCAGACGACCTTGCAATCTAGGTTAAAGTTAAAGTTAAAGTCCTCCTGGACCAGGAGGCTCATAGGGCAGGCGCTGATCTGTTTCTTAAACCGACAGCCAGCGGGTATCTGATAGAAATAAAGGACTTTTCTACAAAAATCGAAACGTGTTTTTTTTTATGTAAGCTATCAGTAATGGTTGTGAACCATTGTGCTACAGGGACTCAAACTTGGGCTACCTCTTAAAATACATATAAGGTAACTCATATATATATATATATATATATATATATATATATATATATATATATATATATATATATATATATATATATATATATATATATATATATATATACGCAGTGTTAGTTGCATCTTTTCCAAATAGATGACATATTTTATTTTTAGATCGTTGAAATAACTCGTGTTTTAATGAAACTTTAGCACAGAGATGATATACATCACCTAAGTAAGTAAATGGCGCAGTTCATAAGGTATGCTTTCAGGCAACTCCGGTTACCTTTTAAAAGATATTAACATTGATGATTAGACCATATAGTGAAAGTTTAATTGTGTTTCCGATTTATGTATGTATATACACAGATAATATATGTTAACATTGTCAAATACACAGTTGTTCTGTGGATTAATACAATTACTAACAGGACCTCATTCAAACTGGATGGTATCTAGCTGAGATATTTATTAAAACAAGTTACAACCTTTTTAGGACAAACAATCCTCATTCTCAAGTATCCGCTAATACCATCCAGTCTGAATGAGGTCCTGTTAGTAATATATATATATATATATATATATATATATATATATATATATATATATATATATATATATATATATATATATATATATATATATATATATTGTGTGTGTGTGTTTGTATGTGTATGCGTGCAGTTTTAACTTACTGGGTAAATGTATGTAAAATTATTGTAATCATTATTATCAAATTAATTTTTTGTAGTTTTAACTAGTTAGCTTGCCTAGTTCGAATCACATACAAGCTCCCTTTACAGTATATACGACTCGTGTGCGCATGCATAAATATATACGTGAAAATATTAGCAAGAGAGGACTAGCGAGCTCTTGCGTTCCAAGAATTACTGTATGGAGGAACCGTAGAAAGTGACCAGCTGTCAACAGAGCAACGATGCTGTAGAAGGTGATGATGATATATCGGCCTCGGGCGTATTATTATCTTCTAAGGACGGAACCCCATCCTTTTACTCCCCAAGACCTCGCCCTATCTTCTTTTTTTCCTTCATCCATCTTTATTTTTCCTTCAAGTCTGTCTATCGAAGGCGGTCTTGATCATCTCTCTCTCTCTCTCTCTCTTCTTTTTTTCCTCCATCCATCTTTATTTTTCCTTCTTTCTGTCTATCGAGGGCAGTCTCTCTCTCTCTCTCTCTCTCTCTCTCTCTCTCTCTCTCTCTCTCTCTCTCTCTCTCTCTCTCTCTCTCTCTCTCTCTCTCATTTACATTACCTTGTGACTAATTTTTATTTCCTGAAAAGAAGTTGCGTAGGAGTTTATCAACATGATTGTATAGCTCATTTATATATAAATAGAGAATTAAGTATAGTTGCTAAAAATGGTTGGATTTTAATAAATGAGCGGGAATATTAGTCAGTAGGAAAGCGACTGCCCAGATAAATAAACTATAATTAGGTAAACCTCCAATGAAGTAACGAATGATTAACTAAAGGGAATTAATGAGCGAGAGAGATAGACTTGCGAAGAAGGAAGCGTAGAAAAGGAGAGACACTTGATAAAAGAGTAAATGACATGCAGGGAGGGATCCTGGTGTTTCCATGTAGCCAGAGGTCAAGTGAAATCACGGCGGGTCACCTCCAGTTTGAGAACCAGTCTGCCGTGGAGGTTGTAATTCTGAGTAATGCAGACATATAGAAGGATCTCTCTCTCTCTCTCTCTCTCTCTCTCTCTCTCTCTCTCTCTCTCTCTCTCTCTCTCTGGCTTTTAAGTTAACGGTTGGCTGTACGTTTGGGAGGAAAGAAGTTGATGTAGAATGATAAGGAAGCTTGTGATGTTTATTTTTTTTTTTACATAGAATATTAAGAAATTTGAATATTTTAAAGAGAAGAGGGACAACAGAATGATAACGTTATTTGGCATGGTAGTTATTAACTTCTCATCTCTTATGCCTAAATTTAGATAAGTGGGAATTTAGACGTTAGTCGACGAATCTTCTGTTTTATATATAATTTTGATAATGAATCAAAATAAAATAATGCAATGTTATAATTAGATGTAGAAAAAAAGCAGCGTAAAAATTACTGTAATGCCCGATAAGGCTTATATAAGTGTACCAGTTTTCAGGAAATTTCATTCCTGTCGTAACCAAACTGTAAAGTGACCTTAATGCTCCTGTAGTTGATTCACTGGAACTTCGGAAGGTCCTTCCCGATGCAATTTTTTTTTCTGAGGTGATTGACAAGAGCCGCACTTCACAGTTTTTTTTTGTTAACTATCTCATTAATTGAGCTTTGTTGCTATTTATATTATTTGTCCTTCTTTGTTATTTCTTGCATTGTTTCTGTTTGCTTGTCATTTTCCTCTTCTGTGCATGGATGCTCTATTTGTTTGGGCCCCTGAACTTCTAGGCTTCTGCTTTTCCAGTTAGGACTGTAGCTGAGCTTGTAATAATAATAATAATAATAATAATAATAATAATAATAATAATAATAATAATGGGCTACACTTATTTTCGTTGGAACTTCAAAAACACGAGTGACTGTGCGTAATTGATGGGCCCAACTCCTAACCGAAATCATTATCTGACCAAAATTTGGTTTACCAAAATTTCTGGGACACATCAGTATCTGTTTTTAAAAATTTCAAGACCACACCAATCTGCACGACCTCTAGACATCAGCAAAATGGACCACAAGAACCGAATGTTGACCTCAAGTATAATACAACCTTGCATTTGAAAAAAAAAAAGATATGTATGTAAAGAGAGAGCACCATAACAACATATTTTCTCGATTTTTTTCTGCGCTTTCGCTCTTTACCTGAAAGAGAAAATATTCCAAAGGTCGCGAGGTAAGACTCCTATTACAATAATTCACCCTTGGAGCTGACTGATTGAATGATTAATAAGTTGACCTGGGGTTACAGAGCAATCGAAATAATGATACGTTGTGTCAGCACTCAAGGGTGTTACATATGGGGGCATAATCCCTGTTTGCACGATTAATATATAAACCTGACGTTTGTCTTATGGGGCGTATTATAGACTTAGCAATGCTTATGTCTTTCCCAAAAATTTTTATTTAGGCTTACATCTTTCCCCAAGAAATTATTATTTAGCAATGGTCATGTCTTTCCCCAAAAACTTTTATTTAATAATGCTTATGTCTTTCCCCCCAGAATAATTACTTCCTTTATAACATTTACCGCGGCGAAGTAGAGCCACAAGGGAAAGAAGGAAACCCACAGGTCATGCATGCATACATACATACATACATACATACATACATACATACATACATACATACATACATACATACATACATACATACATACATGCACATGTTTCACCTCACGCTGGAAACGAAAATGTATGTTTGTCGTGACAAGACCATTCCGAGCAGTTAGTGAAGCCTCCGCCCAGCTGACGTGAGGTCGATTCAAAAGCGAAAGGCGCTTTGAAGTTTATTATTTTTTTCTTGAAGAATTCCAGATAAGGCTGTTGCATTGTATGCCAGCGCTCTTACCTGTTCTAGTTTTTTCTTAGTTCCTGTCGTTCTCAATTCTAGCAACAGTCTTTGTTTTTTCTATCATGTAACAGTTAGGCTTGTCATAGGTAGTTTATTATTTCTGCATACAGATTTGGCTTCTTATTTGTGAAACATTGTAAAATGTTAAATGTTAGGTGTTATCTACGTGATTTCTATTGTCCTTAATCTGTGATGATCATTGTACGATTTAGTTTGTCATCCATGTGCTTTTAGATTTCAGCATTGCATCATTGTAGCAAAGAAGGACATATAAAAAAGAATTATTTTTACTTATTAGTGTTTAAAAGAATACATGTTGATTTACATGAGACAGGAGGCACGGTATGCGTGGTACTCTCAGACGAACAGAATCCATTTTTAAGGAAACTTTTTATATTTCAGTGTAGACTTTTTATACTGCAGTGCGATATCTATTACTTTTGTCAGAATTGCTTGTGGTGACGGATTTTATTTATTTTATTTTACTTTATTTTTTTTAGTTTTCTGTAAAAGAAGACTATTGTAACGACTTCGTCTGTCCGTCCGCACTTTTCATCCGCCCTCAGACCTTAAAAACTGCTGAGGCTAGAAGGCTGCAATCATCAAACACACCAAATTGCAACCCTCAGTAGTTTTTATTTTATTTAAGGTTTAGGCTAGCCATGATCGTGCGTCTGGCAGCGCTTTCCGGTCGTAGCTGATAGCTTTATACAGCATTATACGCTGTACAGAAAACTCGATTGCGTCGAAAAACTTCGGCGGATTTTTTACTTGTTTTTTTGGTCATTTCTCGATGGCTTAATTAGTTCAGGTTTTTAAGTAGTTTTTGTCTAGTCTCTGAAGTTTACAGCTTCCATTTCCGTAGTACAGTATTTATTGTCCACCTTTTTTTCCAAAGTTTCATGACTTGATCAACTTGTTGAAGAAATTCGTTCGTTTAAAAAGTTCGTTTTAAAATCATAGTTGATGAGGAAAATATGTGTAATTTTTTGTTTGGAAATTATGATTTAGTGAACTTTTCTAATAACTGATGTTCTCTCCCGTGGAAGTGAATGTATTATTAAGGTATTATCTACTGTAGTTATTTATTGGTGTTTTGTGCAGTCTATTATTTACTTTAATTATGAGAATTAAATTATATAAGCAAGGCGTATCATTTAAAAAGTCAAGGATTATCTTCGAGGTTAGTAATGTTACTGATAGTGGTTGTCGTATTTTCTACTCAGCGAGTATGTCTTCGTCCAGTCCGGTTGAAAGTCCTTTTGTACAAATCGGCTTATGATATTGTGGTCCGTCAGAATAGAGGCGCTCGCGCGTGCGCAAGTATAAAGGAGCTACTTACCTACTTTGTAAAGCAGGTTTAGGATGGCTCGTTGTTTCTGATACTTAGCCTCGCCCTGTTTTTTTCTGTGCTCCTCCACGCATTATGTAATGCGTTCTCAATATGTGTAAGTGCTTGTATTCAGGGTAATTTATTAATTTATTCATGTACGTCCATCCTTTTATGGGGTCGTTTGCCTTTGACAAAAACCGGGATGGGACTGTACTATTAAAAAGATAATTTGTTGCTCTTATCCTCAAATTTTTTTATTGCAACTTTGCGCCGAGATATTCCACGAATTTGAAGGCGATTGCTGTAATAATTACTCCGCTTCTGAAGGCGCTTTCGTGCTTTCTGGATTTTTAAAGATTTGCTTCCTAAGACGTCTGTCATACAATTACTCCAGCACATCGCGTGTGTGTGCTTTTGTTCTGCACCATAAACTTGTTTATTATAATTTCCCTATCACCATAGCTGCCATTTTTTTTTTTTTAAAGATCAGGTCCATATTAGTATACAAAGTTGTTTTCATTTTCACCTCCTAACCTTTGAGTGTCTTTTCCTTTGTATATCTTTGTTTGTAAACCTTCAGAGCTTTCTTCCTCTGTGTATACTTCTCAAGAAATACCTTCCAAAAGTTTTGCTTTTTCCGTATCATGCACACTCAACGATATCTGTTAACCTTAACTATTAATCATTTTACATTTTCCTTATTGTATGTATGTATGTAACTATGTATGTATGTATGCTTTTGTGTGTGGATGTACATTCAACAATAGCTCTTAACCTTAACTATTAATCATTTTATATTTTCCTTATTGTATGTATGTATGTATGTATGTATGTATGCTTTTGTGTTTGGACTATGCTGTGTGTTTAATGTTTGCAATTCATTGTGGTTCTCAGAATGGGAAATTAGTCCACGGGAAAGACAACTGTGTTGCTTATGACATAATTTAAATGTAAATTTGATAATTAACTTTCTTGTACTTTCGCCTTTCAACCTTAAATTTCTATTCCCAGAGAGAGAGAGAGAGAGAGAGAGAGAGAGAGAGAGAGAGAGAGAGAGAGAGAGAGAGAGGTTTCTCAATATCGTCCATTAATAAAAAAAAAAAAAGTATTCGGGCAGGTCATGACCTTAGAGGAGTTCAAGATCAGATCAGGTTGTGGGAGTCATGAGAATCTCTGTAGGTCTTGGGAGGAGTCTCTCTCTCTCTCTCTCTCTCTCTCTCTCTCTCTCTCTCTCTCTCTCTCTCTCTCTCTCTCTCTGAAAAACAGTGGTAGATATAATGAAAATTTAGAGGTAAATTTGAAGGTAGTGCTTTAGGGGAAGAGGACGTATTTTAGAGAGGCATATGCAGGGAGTAAGGCTAAGTAGCAAATAGATTTCAGAACAGAAATGCTGTGTAGGGGAATGCAGCTCAGTGTCGATAAAGTTTATAACGTGAGACCTGTTAAAGATATAACATGGGAGAGAAGCAAATCTGAATGATTCAGGAGTGGAAGAGATTCGTGTAGGCCTAAATTTGAAAATGATTTTGAAAGAGGCTGTTGAGAATTTACGAAGGGCGTTTTAAAAGGTGAAACATCATCAGTTGAGCGACAGGACTTGGGATTACAAGTGAGATACTGCAGTTAGGGTAATAGCATAATTGAGTGGTGACGTGGATGTGCAGGGTATATCTGGATTGAAAGGTTGAACAGGAATAGCTGAGAAGAATAACTGTTTCTTTATATTAGGTCAAGGGTGGCAGAGATGATTGTAAGAATAATTTGGGTGTAACACCACCGTCGACGATGACTATTTTCAGAGTTTTAATTGAGAAAGTTCGGCAGAAGGATTGATAACGAGAGTGCAGTGTAATTTTAGACAAATAAGGTTCATGCATCATGAAACCCCATGAGAACTTCGAGAGGCGAAGGGAGAGATGTAATTGAAATGTACTGGCTTAAAAAAACACTCATGATATGACTAATAAGAGATCCAAGTTGGAAGGCGTTAAGAACAGTTAGATTATGTTATGATTGAAGGGAAACTTGTCCTAGAATACCCCCTACGGGAAGGTTATTGTTTGATGTAGAAGTGGGTCTCGGAGTCTAGAATGGCTGAAGTTTTGCTGATAGTATAGTGTTTGTTAAAAGGCAAGAGAAGCAGCAGAGACTGGTGAAAGAGTGTGAATAGTGGAGAAAGTTGAAAATGAATTTTGGGAATAGTAATGTAATGAAAGCAAATTAAAGCCGGGAAGGAGTAATTAATGTTAGACTGGATGGTGGAGAAATGGCAGTGGTTGATTTGGATAGTTTCAAGTAAGTGTGATACAGGTTTATATTCATACGATTCACTTATTCTATGATTTATCATAGAATAAGTAGAGCAAGTGAAATAGAAGCATCTTTTTAAAGTTCTGGAAGAGGAGTAGTGAGTCTATGGAAACAAAGACTGTGAAGTATAAAGGATTATTCTGAGCCAACTCTATCTTTCGTCAGAGTAGATTTTGGATGTTGCGTGGTGATAAGGAAAAGGGAAAGCTTCTGAGGTGAATTGCTTGAAGTTGTGAGAAGTAAAGAGATATGATGAAGATATTCAAAATAGGATGGTGTGCGATAAAAACTGGACCAGTGTTTTATGTTGGTCAGGTTATAAAGAGATTAAGGAAAGAATGTTTAATTCGAGTTTTGGGAGAAGAGAGACTGTTCAATGAATGACTAGATCGACTAGATAAGGTGAAAGAAAGAGTGGGGGTAAAGTGTTGGGAAGAGGGCGTAGACGTGTTGTCGGTGAGCTTTGTGTACGAGTAGGCTATATGATTGGTTCATCGGGAAGTCTGCAGTTAAAGGGTAAAATAGGCACTGACTTCTGTTAGGCTAATTGCTCTGAAACCACCCCACTTGGTGAATTGCTTATTGATGATATACACGCACATACATACATACATATATACATACATACATACATACATACATACATACATACATACATACATACATACATACATAAATATATATACGTATATATATATTTGTGTGTGTATATATACTTACACATAAATACATGCACACACACATTATATATATATATATATATATATATATATATATATATATATATATATATATATATATATATATATATATATATATATTTATATAGATATATGTATACATATAAATATACTATATATATAATATATATAAACATATATACATACAATCTGAGAGAGCGAGAGACAAGCTTAATTCGTATTCCTTTCGCACATCCTCGTAAACTTCAAAGTAATTTCCTTGACAACATCGCAAACTTGTAAATTCAGACCCGAGACAAAGCATTCAATTCGCTAACAAAGGGACAGACACCTCCGCGATTACCCAAATTAACTAAACTTCACTTCAACTTCCATCATCCAAGTTTATCTCCTTAAGAACGTTAGCGCAGACTTCGGTCTAAGAACTTCACTGCGCGAGTAACTGACTAAGACAATACACAGACAGACACGTAAAGGCCTGTGGTGAATGTGTGTGTGTGTGTGTGTGTATGTATATATATATATATATATATATATATATATATATATATATATACACGTGTATACATAAGTACACACACACACATATATATAATGTATATACATATACATATATATATATATATACATACATATAAAATATGCATCATCAGTAAGAATTTGCCAAGTGGGGTGGTTTCAGAGGAATTTAAGAGTAATATATATATATATATATATATATATATATATATATATATATATATATATATATATATATATATATTACTCTTAAATTCCTCTGAAACCACCCCACTTGGCAAATTCCTTACTGATGATGCGCATATTTATATGTATGTATATATATATATATATGTATATGTATATACATTATATATATGTGTGTGTGTGTACTTATGTATACACGTGTGTATATATATATATATATATATATATATATATATATATATATATATATATATATATATATATACATACACACACACACACACATTCACCACAGGCCTTAGAAACTTCTATTGTAAGACTTTTCGTTTGTGTTCGTACAGCAGAGAACGCTCTCTCCACCGACCTCTCTTCCAAATACCACCCGTTTCAGTTTCTCGTTTGTCTTTTAATCGTTTTTATTTCCGTTGTTTCATTTCCTCCACCACATACAATCCCAACGACTTTCACATTTTCCTCTACGTTTTTTGTAAAATTGAATTTTCATTTTTAGTTTTCTGTAAAAGAAAATTATTGTACCGATTTTGGCTGTCCGCACTTTTCTGTCCTCACTTTTTTTCTGTCCGCCCTCAGGTCTTAAAAACTACTGAGGCTAGAGGGCTGCAAATTGGTATGCTGATCATCCACCCTCCAATCATCAAACATACCAAATTGCAGCCCTCTAGCCTCAGTAGTTTTTATTTTATTTAAGGTTAAAGTTAGCTCATACAGCATTATACCGAGACCACTGAAAGGTAGAGCTATTTTCGAAGGTCTTGATTAAACGCTGTAGCGGCCGTACAGAAAACTCGATTGCGCCGAAGAAACTTCGGCACATTTTTTACTTGTACCAGTTGTTGACAGAGATTTGATGGTGAAATTTATTTTCTAATATGGTTGCAAGGTACCTCCTGTGAACAGAATGAGAGAGAGAGAGAGAGAGAGAGAGAGAGAGAGAGAAAGAGAGAGAGAGAGAGAGAAGGTAATTGTACAGATTATAAGGCCATATGATTTTTCAAACGTAATTATGGTTGTTAACATACTTCATCGTCCGGATGCCAATGCAATCCTACGTTTTTCTCTTATGTAGGCAACCGATTACACTTCCTATTTAGCTAAAGATGCTCCTGACTTTTCTTCGAAGATGTTGGAGTGTCAGCAACTACTTTTACAGATAAATCCAAATAGTCCAATAGATGGCGTTAGCTCTTGTTCTCTGGTTCATGTCACGTCATCCACATAATTTTAAAGATGAATGGTATATTCATGTCTTGAACGGCGTGGATGACTCACGTCTGTTCTTGTGCTAAAGCCATGTGGATTTGATTCAGCTCATTCATTCATATATATATATATATATATATATATATATATATATATATATATATATATATATATATATATATATATATATATATATATATGCATATATATATATATACATATGTACATACATATATACGTACATCTACATACATCTTTGAAAGTCGGATAAATTTTTCTGGAAATGAAATAGACCTGCCCCGCTCTCGTGAAGTTAATGATAAGCAATTTATGATTCTTCCCGAGAAAGCAGAACATCTTTATTTCATCACTCATTCAAATTCCAAATAAAGACAGGAGGTTTGGGCATTCTTGGCATGGCCTTTTTTCCCCCCTATGTCGAAGCACTTCTTATCTTCGTTTTGGCTGCATTGCTCACTCATTGTCTTGGGCAACTCGCTGGAATCTTCACGTTAGGTGGCCTCGAGCTTTCGGCTGCCCCTCACTCTGTTGTCAACCTCCTCCTCCTCCTCCTCCTCCACTACTTCTTTCTCCCTCTCATCATGACGAATGAGCTTAACATATGGGTATGTCGAATTTACAACTTATTATCCCTCTTGCTCATGCAAATTTCGTTGTTACTCAGATGATTTGTACATTGCAGCTAGAGTCTTGAACTTATTCGTGATTTTTCCTCACTGACCTGTTAACGAAAATATTCAGAATGCTTAATAGGCAGAGACATACAGATATGTAGAAGAGACTGATATATCAAGAATAGTAAGATTTATTTATTTATTTTTTTTTGCGATCGGGGCCTACGATAAAAAAGTTTTTCTGAATTAAGAAAGGAAAATTTGATGAGTGATAAGTTAACTAGAGAGAGAGAGAGAGAGAGAGAGAGAGAGAGAGAGAGAGAGAGAGAGAGAGAGAGAGAGACTGTGTGTTATTAAAGGTCAAAAATCATCACCCCACTTCTATTACCGACCTGATGACTACACTTGTTCGTTTCGAGCAAATTGCAGAAAGTTATGCAATTTCCCCTCTGCCCCCATCCCCCCCCTTCCCCCATCTCACTATCTGAGGTGGGAATAACTTTTCTGATGCACCATCGCGCTCTTCCAGCTTGTTTTGTTTCATAAAACAGAGAATTTTGCTATTGTACCGGATCAGTCATTTTCTTCAACGCTGCAGTGCCGGTCCCATGGGGCGAGTTATATTCTATGCATTATTTTTATTAACTTAGGCCTCAACCGAATGCAATCATTGTTTTTTCCAGTTATTATAATTAGAACTCCAAATTGATTGTTATCCTTGTTCTTTTTATTACTCTTCTCCGGACTTTGACTTCGAGTAACTTCAACAATTTCGAAGTTAGAGCTACAAAACTGAAGATACAAAAGGACTGAGCCTAGGGAACGAAAGTTGCAAAGGGTCTAGTCGCCACCCGTGTCTATGCTGCCTTGTCACCAGGAGGAACCAAACAAAAATTAATGTTCTTGTCCAGCAAAAACTACTGTAAAGACTATTTTCCAATTTCTCTTTCTACTTTATATCTCGAGCTGACACTCTGTGTTCTTGGATCAAGAGATTTCATTATGCATTTTGGTGTAACCGTAATGACCAATTGAGGGTCGAGCTTTGCTGGACCCTGAGTGTATTTTCCCTAAGACTAAAGTTATACACTTGGCTGGATATGATTATGGAGTAAATACTCTCTATATTCCATCAAAGATTCGGCCCGTTAAGCGTTATGCTATATGTGTGAATAAGTGAATAAGAGATTTGATTGCAATATTTTTAGAGTACTATCGCAGTGGGAAAGTTCAAAGGAAGCAATAATATTATCAATAACAAATTGGCAGCAATTTGTATTGTTTCATTACCTACTTGATGATCTTTGCCTCCGAATCCTTGACTCTGTTTTACCCTTACGTCTTCCAGTACTGGCTAAACTCTCATTGCTATATTATTCTGCTTGTTTGTAAATACTTAAGTTGGGCTTGGTGAAAAATGTAATGCGTTCCCTTAGATTTCAACAAACATCCAGTTTAGTGTATCCAAATAGGAAATCTACTCTTAGATCAAAGGACCATTACCTGTCAGTGTTTTTGTGTTCATTTGGTAGCTGTATGTCTATAAATAACAATGAATTTTAAATGGTTTAATCCATTTAAATACCTTGTACAGGAGCACGCAGGTGTGCATTATTATGGCTGCGTGTATGAATGCTAGTCATTAAATGGTCGTAAAATTTTTGCGTAAAGAGAGAGAGAGAGAGAGAGAGTCTATTTTTTGTGTTTTTTAATGACTATCATTCATAAACATGGTTTGCCGAGCTGGTGAAAGCAAGGAAAACTTTTGCTTTTCTATTCAAAGAATGAACGCCTAATGAGAGAGAGAGAGAGAGAGAGAGAGAGAGAGAGAGAGAGAGAGAGAGACTAGCCCAATTGTGTGACTTACTGGCACATATTAATGTGAAAATATAGAAACACTCGTCCTATTTTTCTTGCTATGAAGCTAATGGCGCGGCCTCGAGTTACCAGGGCTCGATTGACTTTCAAGGACTGGAGAATAATGACATCCTTTTAACAAAAGGAAAGCAAGCATAGTGCTGCACGTTATTTCAGGCTGTGCGATAAAAAATATCTGTTTTAACCTTTACACTATTTGGTATGAATTTTTTTTTTATCAGTACAATTACCCCGTTTATATTATTAGCATGAGGTTACGCTCATCCATATGGGCAAGTGTATGTTGAATGGTTGATATAGTTCTTTGGCTGTAAAGGGAGTAGTTGAAAGATGATCTGAGCTGGTTAATGTACTTAGTTAAAATGCATTTGGAAGGACCATATTTTGGCAGAGGAAATGGAAAGCTTTTAAGTGTAATTATTGCAAAGTATCCTTACATTTCGTGGCTCGCAATGGGAATTTCATAGAAAGATGGAATGTTTTTAGTAGTGCGAGTGTAAGCTGAATGGTTGATATAGGTATGTAGCTATAAAGAGAATATTTGAAAGAAGATCTGGGCTGGATAATGCATTTGGTAAACTCGAATTTGGAAGAAGAAAGGGAACGCTTTTAGGTGTAAATTATTGCAAAGTATCTTCACGTTTCGTGGTTCCTCATTAGACGGGTGGGTACCGTTCTCAGCTGGCATTCTGCTGGCCCCGCGTTCGATTCTCCGACCGGTCAATGAAGAATTAGGGTAATTTATTTCCGGTGATAGAAATTCATTTCTCGCTATAATGTGGTTCGGATTCCACAATAAGCTGTAGGTCCCATTGCTGGATACCGTTCTCAGCTGGCATTCTGCTGGCCCCGCGTTCGATTCTCCGACCGGTCAATGAAGAATTAGGGTAATTTATTTCCGGTGATAGAAATTCATTTCTCGCTATAATGTGGTTCGGATTCCACAATAAGCTGTAGGTCCCATTGCTAGGTAACCAATTGGTTCTTAGCCACGTAAAATGAATCTAATCGTTGGGCCAGCCTTATGAGAGCTGTTAATCAGCTCACTGGTTTGGTTAAACTGAGGTATAGCCTACTTAAGTTCACGTTTCGTGGACTCACATTGATAATTGTAAAAGGATTATTGAAAATGCTCACATTCTTTTATATTTCGTTTTTATTGTCATTGTTGTTGTTGTTTAAATTTTGTTTAGGTCCATGAAACAACTGCAGAAGATATGTCAAAGGTGTTATTTTTTTTTTATTAATTAAATATTTTGCAAATGAATGGAACATTGACTGTTGCGTTTGCTGCTCAGAAAATCAGATTCTTTTATGTGTGTTGGTTTCTTCATAATAATAATAATAATAATAATAATAATAATAATAATAATAATAATTTATTATACGTGCCGCTGACTTTTATCATAGTAAAGTATATTCCGGCCTGGCTGCGATCGTGCAATATCCTGCTGCTCAATATGTCATGATTCTCATTGCTGGGACGTCGACAGCTGGAGTTGAAATGAATGTGTGCGCAATATTATGCTAAAGCATCTGGGACCAACAAATCAGACGCACCTGATTTGTTAGGGCATTTTGTCCGTGTGAATTATTGTTACAGATATCTGCCTACAGTTGTCCTGCCAGACACACACACATTCTTACACACACATGTATGTATGTATCTTCGTATATTTATATATATATATATATATATATATATATATATATATATATATATATATATATATATATATATATATATATATATATATATATATATGTATGTGTGTGTGTGTGTCCGTGTGAATGTGTTTGTGTCTATCTACAGTATGTATGTATATATATATATATATATATATATATATATATATATATATATATATATTTATATATTTATTTATATACTGTATATATATATATATATGTATATATTTATATATGCATTATTTATATATAAACATACATCATATACATACATACACATACATACTTACATTCGTGCATGCATACCTCATGTGGAAAATCAAACAAAACCGTGACAATGTGTCAGCAGCAAGCGACAGCGTTCGGCGCGAAACAAAATTGAATTTATTCTTATTTGAATATCAGGTAACAAAATTGAATGTTTTCTATGTAACATTTGATTTTAATGTCGTTGTCTGATTTGACAATGATATTACATTTTTTTTGTTCATTTTTACAGGGCGTCGTTTTTTCATTACTCTTCCTGTAGGCGTGACTTTTTATTGCCAGTGACATGCGTCCCGGCGTTGGTTATTCCACCCGCTAGAGTTTTATTGAATGCGCTCATTTTTTTCCTTTTTTCTTTTTTTTTTTTTACCTTTTATGAAGTAAGTAGGGTTTTCATTAAAGGCCTTTGGGAAGGGCATCCTCCACCGTGTGTTCTGTACTTGGCTTATTGAACTAAAGAAAAAGAGGAAGGTTATTTTGGGAACGCAGTCTATTGAAGGAAACATTGTATCAAAGATATATATATATATATATATATATATATATATATATATATATATATATATATATATATATATATTGCCTGTGTGTATATCTGTCTATCTATCTGTCTATCCATCAATTATCTATAACACTATATATATATATATATATATATATATATATATATATATATATATATATATATATATATATATTATTTATATACATGTACTCGATATATATTTTAATTTCTTGCAATTCCTTTTTTCCCACGAAACCACACGATAAGCAGGTAACAATCTGAGAGGAAAATATACTGTCTTTATTTTAGGAGGCTGGTCTGCTACTTCCTTCGCCACTTGCTTTCTTCTTTTACACCCTGGGGTTGATCGGGACATCAGGAATGCCCGTCTCAGTTCTCCTCCGAAGTTTAACAAAATGCAAATGACTCGAGTCTCGTCTGTCTCTAGTTGTCCTGGATGAGGGAAATGACTTGTTATTTATCCCTGTGGGGTAAAGGAAAATCGGTCACCTCGTTATTTATAGTAACTTGATGAATTACTGTTTTATTTTCACCTTTTTTTTACCAGACTTTTTCCAAGCTCTGATTATTTTCACCTAACATTTGATAGTGTTCGTGGAAATTAAAGATATTGGTATGGAATGTTGTTTTTGATAGCTGACATACACTCATTCACGTACACACACATATATAAGTATATATATATATATATATATATATATATATATATATATATATATATATATATATAGACAGAGAAATAGAAAGATATATATATATATATATATATATATATATAAATATCTTTCTATTTCTCTGTCTATATATATATATATATATATATATATATATATATATATATATATATATATATATATATATGTACAAATATCTGTGTATGTAAAGGTCTACTTTCTATCTTTGTATCTAAACAAAAAGGCACAGGTTCGAATCCTGGTTGCGGCAGATACACGAATCAGTTGTTATCATTAACCTTGGGCGTAGTTTGTCCCCGGGTACTGAATTCAGTATTAAGTGATATTTGTGGCTTAATATTTGAAACTTACTTATGTGAAGGCAATAAAGCTTATACGTATATATATATATATATATATATATATATATATATATATATATATATATATATATATGTATATATATATATATATATATATATATATTATATTATATATATATATATATATATATTTTATATATATATATATATATATATAATATATATATATATATATATATATATATATATATATACAGTATATGTGTGTGTGTGGAATTGCATGGCTGAATGGATGTGTTTCATCCTTTCTCCATCCAAGAAAACTGAAGGGACTCAGTACTGACGCATTTGGGTATGTGGATAAAAGTTAGGAACGGGGATTGTGTAATTAAATAATTTTAACTAAAAAAAATAGCTTCAAGGATATTTTTCTTTTATAGTTAACTTTAGCCTTCGTAAATTTTCTTTTAAACTTTTTCTGCATTTTTCAAAAAACGATATTAAGGAAAGATGAGAAGAGTTTTCTAAGATGTTTGTTTTTTCGCGATTCCTGTAGTCGTAATGTTGCAAGTTCTCATTCATCTCTCTTACTCCAGCATTTCTTTCTTTTGTTTCTTTATCGGGAATAAGACGAAGGTACGGCGTAAACTTTTTTGTTATTTTATTCTACATATATAATATATGTAGATATATATATATATATATATATATATATATATATATATATATATATATATATATATATATATATATTATATATATATTTTTTTTTTTGCTGGAACAAAGGCACCAGCAACACGGTTTTAAATCGTGAGTGATGCCTTCGTCTTGACATACAAGCTTCAGTAAACGTAACATTTAAATAAGCTTCAGTAATTAAGTTATTTGTCTTGGCTATCGTAACCGTAGTTTATGTCCTTGAAGCAGCATCGTTTGCTGCAACACTTGTTCCCTTTGTCGGTTCCCCAGCAGCCGCCAAGAGCGATCGTTCCGCGTAATTTGAGCTCCTGATGAGAATAATCCTCCCAAGCCTGTTCGCTCCTCGGAAATCTCAAAGGCAATGTTGAATCTTGATCGTTTTTGCTGAATTAGGTGAAGGTCAAGGGATTCTGTCTCCCCCCACTTTTTTTTTTTTTTTCTTGGAAAGTTGACGGCTCTGGAAGGCTCTTGCCGACGACCTCAGTGCTGCCAAAGAAGAGGTTTTCTTAAACCCCTCTCCAATTTTTTTTTTTTCCAAGGTGACTTTTTTTACTGTTAGTTCGCGAAAATTGTGGATTCTCGCTGTCACATTTCGGGAATTATTTACCCCGGATCTTGAGTATTCCCGGAAATGAGAGAAGGTAACACATTTTTCGTCACCGGGCCCAGGAATTTTACTCCGCAGAATCGAAATGGCAATGCTGCGTGTGGCTAATGTCAACACGCCGTTAGAGAAGGATGTTTAAAGACTCCGTTAGGAATGATCTCCGATCGGGGTGGAATTTCCCCTCAAATTCCCTGCTTCGGGGATGAGGAAATTGTCTCAGCCTGAGGAGGAGGAGGAGGAGAAAGGTCGTAAGGGTCAGGGATTTTTCAACCTTTAGGATTGATAATGCTCCCGTTCCTGAAGCATCTTGGCTTTACCGTTAAGGGTGTTTTCTTCGTGCGGGTGCGTGCGTCACGAGTAGTAGTGCGCTAATCATTCTCTCTCTCTCTCTCTCTCTCTCTCTCTCTCTCTCTCTCTCTCTCTCTCTCTCTATCTCTATATATATATATATATATATATATATATATATATATATATATATATATATATATATATAAATACATATATAAATATATAAATATATAAATATATATATATATATATACTGTATATATATGTATATATACATTATATATAATTATATATATGTATTTTTATACAGTATGTATATATATATGTATGTATGTATGTATGTATGTATGTATTTATGTATAGACACATATATATACATTCATACATACATACATTATATATATATATATATATATATATATATATATTTAGACGTTCTAAGCTCAAATTTTTCACGTTTGCGACATCACCAAGCCCTGGGATTCTTTCTCTTTGCCTCGGATGATATAAGTACTGTACGTAACCGTTATTGCAAAATCAGCAACCGTTCAAGGTCGTAGGGTCACATTTTCGAGGTCATTGTTTTTGTAAATGACATTCCTTATTTTTCGACAAGACCCGTCATTGTATGGGGCTGGATTTCATTCCTGTTCCATTTTTGTGTACTTATAATTTAGTGCAATTTTTTTTACCATACTACTACAACTACTACCACCACTATTGCTGCAGCTGCCAGTAATAATAATAATAATAATAATAATAATAATAATAATAATAATAATAATAATAATAATAATAATAATAATATCACTAAGGAGACGAATGCTTAGATATTTATGAAAATTTCCCCTGCTGCGCTATTTCGCGGGCATATTGCATGTCACTAAAATGACAGGCCCCAAGCGCTTTTCAGTGATTTGGGATCTATCTTTATCTTGCATAAAGGGGAATGTTGGATGGTTTAGGAAATATTTATTTAGAGTTTCTTTGCACTTTTGGTTTTGCTATAATTCACAGTTCGTCAACACAAGCACAAGCAGTGTTCTACACACTTAAGAAGGTTGCATGAGATATATGGCCTCAAACAGCTTTATATGCAGAGCGAATGTAAACATGCTTCATTGATAAAGTTATGCCCTGAAAAAATTATGAAGCGACTGCATTCGTAGTTTGCGTCTTCCGGCCGTGTGCTTGACAGATGCGAGTTCGTTTACCCTTTCACAAAAGAACAAGCGGGTGAGAGGTGAGCACTGATACGTGGGTATCAGGGCGGTGAATTGGTGGTTGGGGTGAGTGGTCCTTGTCTGAGGGACGGGCGTGGGAGGGCAAGAGCCCTGTGTGCAAGACGGAGAATGTATTATACTCGAGGAGCGAGAGAGCGAGCGAGCGGAGAAGGGCACAAGAAGCTGGCAATATCGAGCAATGCAGGAAGTATCATTAGACGATTATTCTTTAACGGCGTCTTGCCCAACCTCGGATTAACTGCTGTCTTCCTTCAGCCCCTGCAAAATCGTCTCGTCTCCCTGGCTGTCTTTCAGCCGAGAGAGGAACGGGAAAGCCGTCTTTCCACGCGCTGTTGCGACACGCTAAATGGTGTTGTTGCGAAGAGAATGTAGCTGTTGGTTATGAATCCATTTCGTCTTTTATGTGTGGGATGATCGACTGTTATTACTGAAATTCTGTGCCGTGTCTGATGACGGTGTGTGTGTGTGTGTGTGAAGGGGGTCCTGAAGTGCGTTGGAAATACACAACACTTCTTCTCCTTTTACTTCTTTCCACTTGTTGAATGATGCAGTAGTGAGAAGTTTACGTGATTAGGAAGATGGCGGTTAGGGAAATTGGGTAACTATTGATTACTCGTAGATTGCAAGAAATCATATCCATGGACAGAATCAGCCTTTTGTTGTATATTTTGCAATGAAGATCTTTTCACATATACGTATTTGTAAGATTCACAAGTTTTTTCCCTAATACAGATGTGTCTTGGCTTCTGAACACACACAGTAAATATATATATATATATATATATATATATATATATATATATATATACATACATACACACACACATATATATATATATATAATATATATATATATATATATATATATATATATATATATATATATATATATATATATATATATATATATATATATATATATATATATATATATATATATATATATATGTATATATGTGTGTGTGTATGTGTGTATGTATGTATGTACGTACGTACATGCACCACAATTCGCTCTTTTCTACGTCTATTTATTTGACTGCGAACTGCATTGTGCAAAAGGTGACGTGTAGGTTTTCGAGAATTTATGAAAATAGCTGAAAATAACTTTTCCTTCGCATTTCAACTGTGAAAACATCCGAATCTGACCTTATTACAAGTGCTGTCAAAGGAAAAGGTCAACACGATGCAATGGCGCCTGTATTCATATATTTACTTGTTTTTATTATTACTTATTCTTACACTTGCTCTTCTTCTATATTTTTAGTTCATGGAACCAGACAGGGACGTTGAGTTTATTGTGAATTTTTCAATTCACTAGAACATTATTAATTAATTTATTAGAGGTTGCTTCATTTATTCCAGGAGATTTCTAGTTTTAAGAATCTATTGAAGAAGAATAGTAGGAGACTAATTTGAGAAACATTATTAAGGGAACATTTCGAGCCACAAGTGGAGAATAATTTGAATGGACAGAAACCTCGGGTTGCTCCTTGGATCCAGCGACTTTACTTCGACTAACAAAAATATTTTGGGGAATTTCGAGATGTTTTCAGAGTCGTCCTGACAGCGGAAGAGGTCCGGGAGGAAAATGTGGTGATGATGATGAGTTTCTCCGGACTTGAAAGAGCTTAATTGAATTTTGGGGGACGAAAAATTGGCCTACCGGAGCCGCGCGTTTGTTGCTGCTGTTGCGAGTTTTATGTTTAATGTTGTTTTTATTGCGATTGTTATTTTTGTTGGCCATCCTGTTGTCGTCACTATTGCTGTTACTACTAATGCTGCCTTTATTATTATTATTATTATTATTATTATTATTATTATTATTGCACTGATAGCAAAGCCAACGTTTTTGTAACCTTGAATCGCATGCCAACAAATTCAAGGTCAGAAACACGTAGGGTTTTCCATCAATGCAAAACAGTAATATTCGTCAGAATCTTTCCCCCCCCGCCATTTCTGTTTTCCTCCCTTTGTGTGTTCTTTAGTTCACCCCTTAAATCCTCAGACTTTACACTTAGAATTGCCATTGTCTGCCCTTTGGAAAAGGAACGGTTAAAGTCAGCACATTTTCACGTGATTCGTAATGGTTGTCTGCTTATCGTCGTTCTTTGTACCCTCCATAACATTCTTATTTAAGCAATTGGCACCTCTTAGCCTGTTACTGCGTTTTCTGAGGCTCACACTGGGTTTTTTCGCCAGACATGGTGTATCTGCCTGGACAAATCAAGTAAAATAGGTTTTTGTAATAGTGTTCATCTAAAAATAAAAAAAAAAAAGATAAATGACCGGAGTGAGATGTTGGCTATGTGTAGTTTGGAAGTGTGCCATGCTTTTCATAGGTAAGTAATGGGTAAATGATATGATTTCGAAATAGCATGTGCGTGGTGCCAGTTTCCCCTGTTAGAGCCAGAAAACTTTTCATTGTGCTTGGAGCCTTTCCACTTGTTACCAGTGCTGAAAGTGGTCTGAGCTGGTATACTATTTAATTCAACAACAGAACTTCGTGATTATTAATGAATAATAATTGTATACATTACAAATGTACAAAATAACCTTATATCGCATAAATGTCATGAACACAGACGTGGGTCCATATGTTTACAAAAAAGGGTATCGGTTGAATTATCTTTGTCAAATTAACCTGGAATTGTTATTCAGTTTAGGGTATATTGCATGGAAGATAAATTGTTTAGAGACAAAAGTTTTTATGATGGAAGTGAAGCCTGTGTTAGATTGTGTAGAGTTGTTTGCATAGTATGTAATGAAGGCCGAAAACTGACAACTGTGGAAATACAAAGAAAAGTAAAGGAGTGCTGGTAAATAGGATGGTGCAGGTGCAAAGATAATTAGAAATATGTGAGGTGGTGTTGTCATATGGAAAGAATGGAGGATAATAGGTTTGTGAAGAGAATGCTTAATTCAGAAGTGTCAGGAGGAAAGGGGAAATGAAGACCTAGAAAGTGCGAGATAGATAGAGGAAGGAAGTGTTGGAATGGTAGTGCCTTAATAAGCAAAAAGCAAGCGAGTGCTTGCAAGATAAACAGGTAAAAAATGCATCGAAGTTTCTTCGGCGCTATCGAGTTTTCTGTACAGTGTATAATGCTGTATGAAACTCTCAGCCATGGCCCATGAAACTCACAGCCGCGGCCCATGAGCGGTGCCAGACACACGATCATGGCTAAGTTTAACATTAAATAAAATAAACACTACTGAGGCTAGAGGGCTGCAATTTGTTATGTTTGATGACTGGAGGGTGGATGATCAACATACCAATTGGCAACCCTCTAGCCTCAGTAGTTTTTAAGATCTGAGGGCGGACAAAAAAAATGCGGACTGACAGACAAATAGCCATCTCAATAGTTTTCTTTTACAGAAAACTAATAAAAGGTGAACGGCGCAGTGTGTGTTGAGCCCGTTACAGTACTGATGGGCCTTCTGTTTTGGTGTATGAAGCAGTAAAGATTTTTGCTCAAGGATTTTTTTTTTTACGATTTAGCAGTTAAAGTATGAATGTGACAGTGACCTTTGTCTAGTCTTTCCTGGAGCCACGCCCTGTAAGAGAAATGGCGTAGCGTTAAAAAAAGATATGCCGATGTTCTGTAAGCGGGTTTGTCAGTCGAGGAGATGCAGACCTTTTGAGAAACCTGGAAAAGAGAGTAAATGGTGCAAATATTTAGTGACAGTTTACGTTTCTTTGAGAGTTTTCCGTCCGGTTATTTGCATTGGCCCACACTATTTGGTGAATACTGTCAAGCCTTAGCAGAAAATCTCTCGTCTAGAATTTGGTTTTAGACATGTTTAGTGTTGTACGTTTATGTGCGGCAGTTAGAAAAGAATTTTATGCCGATGTCGTGGTGTCATCGTGTCGTTCGGTCATTCTGTATGTCATTGCAAGGAAATTCAAATGTTTGTAAGGTTGTTACTCTGATAGGTAAACTGCAAAATGTAAATTTGGAAGGAGAGGTCTTCTTGTTATGAACAAAATTAAAACATCTTGTCAAATAACGCTTTTTTTTTTTGCGAGAAATTTTTTGTACACATACTGTAAAGGTTGCAGTAGGAGTAGAAGCATTTTATTGAACAATGAGAATCCCTTAAGTGTGCAATTGGAAATGAAATAATAATTGCAAATGAGTGACACACGCAGCTTTAATTCGATCAGTTTGTGCGCTTAGGTCTGTGTCCGTAATTTTACATTCCGTTGAACTTGGTAATGGTAAACATACATTTACCAAAACAAATATATATATATATATATATATATATATATATATATATATATATATATATATATATATATATATATAACTGAATCACGAAAATATGAAACGTGATGAATATATGAATAAAGATAAAATCCACGAAGGAAAGAGAAACACTGGAGTGCTGCAAGGCCTTTCGACTGTCGCAGCACTCCATGAGTGCTTCTCTTTCCTACGTGGATTTTGTCTTTATATATATATATATATATATATATATATATATATATATATATATATATATATATATATATATATTCCTTTTGTTTGAATTCTCAGAAATGGGAATTGGTTGTTGTATAGGTTAATTCATGCTTACGATTAGTGTTCCTTAATATTTTTGCTTCTGATGAATGTTTATTGGTTTGATTAGTAAATAAGGGACGATAGTTTAATTTCTGTTTTGCAAGATTTTTTGCTCTAGAAATTTCTCAGCCACTTGTATTTCTAGATGTAGAAGTACTGTCTCTTGTACTAATTTTATTGAAAGCTTTGTGTGTATGTTTTTTGGGATGTGTATTAATTATTGCCGAATTATTGCTGAATTATCAAGAAGACAGAAAAACGTGGCCATTTTTCACATTCACTTATCAATTTACTGTTATAGTACACTCGCAAACCTGCCGAATACAGAAAAAGAACAGAAAACATGACAGCGTTTCTCCAACAAAATCACGCGTGCTGTCTAAAAAGTCTTTCATTGTCTCTAATTGGTGAAAGTAGTAGTAGTTAGTTGTTGTTGCAACGCCAATGGTTCCAGTCAGTCGTTTGTCTCGACGGGAAGAATAAATCACAAGCATCTCTCTTCAGTCAACAACGTTCTTGTCTGACCAGGGATTGCCAGGGATGCGTTGCGAGAGGGACTGAGATGGCAAGTTGCCACAATATAGTTATTGTTATTATTATTATTATTATTATTATTATTATTATTATTATTATTATTTACAGTGTGACTGTTACTGCGTTGCTTTTATTAGGTGTTAGTGGATTACACCGGCCACGAAGATTACTGATTATTGGCAAATCTGGATGCTTAGAACCAACTCTCTCTCTCTCTCTCTCTCTCTCTCTCTCTCTCTCTCTCTCTCTCTCTCTCTCTCTCTCTCTCTCTCTCTCAACTGAAGAGTTAGGGTTTTTCTTTCACTTTAGCTTGAGGTTAACCGTCACTGCTCGAAATGGCAGATCGACACAGATTAAAGCGTCAGAAATTGTAACTGCAATTAAAGGAAGTTTTTATTGTTACTTTTGCAGTAGAATGCGTTTTATTAGATCGGTGGCGGAAGGAACTCTCGTCACTCTTCTGTTAATTGTCTTGCAAGTCTCTTTAAGGCTGTAAGTGTGTGTGTGTATGAGAGAGAGAGAGAGAGAGAGAGAAGAGAGAGAGAGAGAGAGAGAGAGAGAGAGAGAGAGAAAAGAGAGAGAGGGGGGCGGGGGGTCCAACTGAACTGGTTCTTATGAGCTTCATCATGGATTCCGTTTATGTTATATAGTGAAAATGGACAAGTTCTGCTAGTTTATGTACGAAAGCAAGCCAAACAAAACTGTTTCTCCCCTGACGACATCATGTGGCAATCTTACCTACCTTCATCTTAAAAGCTTACTTGAATGGAAAGTTTTAGGCAGGTTTAGAATTTTTGAACAATACAGTTAGAACATAAACTGCTGCAGGTGAGGAGACTAGTTTTAAAAACTTTCAGAGCTTTGTGTAAAGTAAGATATGTGGTGTATGTCTTCTTAATGCTTACAACCACTAGTGTTGTAAGATATCCGAATTGAGTGCATCCAATTTTATACACAAATATATATATACACATATATATGCATATATATTTATATATACAGTATAGATATATATATATATATATATATATATATATATATATATCTATAAATATATATATATGTATATCTATATATATACATATATATAAATATATATATATATATATATATATATATATATATATATATATATATGTGTGTGTGTGTGTGTGTGTGTTTGCGTGTGTGTGTGTATGTGTAAGCGGACCTCGCCTCATCAGCGAAAAACCAGAGTTAGATCCATAGTCAGGAAAAATCATTGGTGTTCATTACTGAAAAATTCATCTGTTCCCTGTTGATCCAAAGCAGTGAATTACGTACCTGGCTGTCAGTAGAATGGAGCCACTCCATCTAAGTGGAAAAAGGCGTATGGTAAATTTATATATGTATATATATATTATATATAGATAGATAGATATATTTCTTGCCAAATATCGTTCCCTCTCAAAGGTGTGGTGCCAGATGGTTCTTAGTAAGTTTAGAAGAATGAGGTTGCTAAACCAGATGCTACCCACGCTGGTCTCGACAAACCACAGTCACAAACTGCATTGGTCTACAAAGGCACAATTGGATTTATCGGAACATTTCTAAAACGATCAGTTTCGCTGGGAAATCGGGCCTGAGGCGTCCAGCAAGTAATTAATCGGAGTAAGGAAGAAATCCATTGCAGATGGTCAACTGTATTGATCATTAATTTAACCTGGACGACGTGACATGAAAGCCAAATGTTTAGAATAAAGCCAATCATTGATTGGATGGAGCCAATCAAGGCCGCGTAGGGGTCATCTCGTGCCGTGTAATTAGATTCTACTCTAAATCTCTTCGTTGCGGAAATGTTGCATCGTGAAATGACCTTGCAGCAGGGACCTTGATGTGAGCTTCCTACCTGTCCCTGCAACTTGTGGTAAAAGTCTCGAGGAGGTGAAGAAGGTGTAACGTTACGTCTGGTAGTGGGAATAATAAGCCTTCGGGTCCTGACTAGGGGAGTTATTGATTGAGGAATGTCCATAAATAGTTTGTTCGGGGAAGTGATCGTGACAGAACCCAAGTAACAGTTTTAATGATAAATATGTATATGTATATTTATTTACTGTATGTATATATATATATGTTACAGTCAACACGCGTAATCAGTCATTACGCGTAATGAATGAAATTTCAGTCATCACGCGTAATGCACTTAGGGACATTTGATCCCCCCAGGAGCTAGTACTAAACACGGCGAAATACATTTGACCCCCCAGGGACTAGTACTAAACCCGGCGAAACAGTGTAGGTGACTCACTGTTTCGCCGTGTTTAGTACTAGCTCCTGGGGATCAAATGTCCCCTAAAATGCGTTACGCGTGATGACTGAAATTTCAGTCATTACGCGTAATGACTGATTATGCGTGTTGACTGTAACATATATATATATATATATATATATATATATATATATATATATACAGTATATATATATATATATATATATATATATATATATATATATATATATATATATATATATATATATATATATATATATATATTATATTTGCAAAGTGGGAAGTGGCCGGCCAATTCGGGAAATGGCCGAGGTAGTGTGGCCAAGGTCCGGTTATTTGAAATTAACAGTATATATGTTTATATGTAAAATATATATATATATATATATATATATATATATATATATATATATATGTGTGTGTGTGTTACAGTATGACTGAGAAACCAGAGATTTCACGAAATCCCTGAAATTTCCAGGGAATTCGTGAAATCACCAATTCACTTAGGGATATTTGATCCCCAAGGGGCTGGTACTAAACACAGCGAAGCAGCGATTTATCTACACTGTTTCGCTGTGTTAAGTACTAGCCCCTTGGGGATCAAATGTGTTTTACTGTGTTTAGTACTAGCCCCTCAGGGAGCAAATGCACTTAGGGACATTTGATCCCAAGGGGCTAGTACTAAACACAGCAAAGCAGTGATTCATCTACATTATTTCACCGTGTTAAGTACTAGCCCCTTGGGGATCAAACGTGTTTCACAGTGTTTAGTACTAGCCCCTCGGGAGCAAATGCACTTAGGGACATTTGATCCCCGAGGGGCTAGTACTTAACACAGCGAAATAGTGATTCATCTACACTGTTTTGCTGTGTTAATTACTAGCCTCTCGGGGATCAAATGTGTTTCACCGTGTTTAGTACTAGCCCCTTGGGGATCAAATGTGTTTCACCATGTTTAGTACTAGCCCCTTGGGGAGCAAATGCATTTAGGGACATTTGATCCCCGGGGGGCTAGTACTAAACACAGCGAAGCAGTGATTCATCTACACTGTTTTGCTGTGTTTAGTACTAGCCCCTTGGGGATCAAATGTGTTTCACCGTGTTTAGTGCTAGCCCCTCGGGGAGCAAATGCACTTAGGGACATTTGATCCCCGAGGGGCTAGTACTAAACATGGCGAAGCAGTGATTCATCTACACTGTTTCGCTGTGTTGAGTACTAGCCCCTCATGATCAAATGTGTTTCACTGTGTTTAGTACTAGCCCCTCAAGGAGCAAATGCACTTAGGGACATTTGATTCCCAAGGGGCTAGTAATAAACTCTGCGAAACAGTGATTCATCTACACTGTTTCGCCGTGTTAAGTACTAGCCCCTCGGGGATCAAATGTGTTTTACCATGTCTAATACTAGCCCCTCAGGGAGCAAATGCACTTAGGGACATCTGATCCATGAGGGGCTAGTACTAAACACGGCGAAACGCATTATACACGTTCATTTCAAGCAGTCGGACCTTGGCTATGTGGCCAAGGTCCGAGTGCTTGAAATGAACGTCGGACCTTGGCCACACGGCTCTCGCCGGCCACTTCTCACTTTGGCCGATTTCGGCCGTAACATGCATATACATATACATACATACATATATATATATACATACACACACACACACACACACATATATATATATATATATATATATATATATATATATCATATAGATCTCTCTCTCTTTCTCGAGATATATATACAGTATATATATATATATATATATATATATATATATATATATATATATATATATATATATATATATATATATATCAGTCTCCTAGTTAAGAAGGAAGCAAGAGAAATATAATCACATTTTGACAGGACCACCATAAATGCAGATAAGGAAATTGGGGTCGTTTTACTCGACAGGGATTAAGACGTGAAAAAAATACTTGATTTACTAGAAGAGCTGAGACTGAATGAGAAGGAAAAACGAGAAAGTCGTTAAGTTCTCTGAATGGATCCTTAATTAAGAGCCGGCCATTTGAAGTAATATTAAGGACTGCCTTATAAAGACGTCATGTTCAAGAGCGTGTCTGGTGCGTTCGGGAGACTTTTTATTTCCCGGACATTACGAGATTCATTTCGAGGCTGAAATCCGCTCAGTATTTCGTGGCTGCTTTGTTATGTATAAACTTGGTCATGTGCTTGTTTGTAAGGTGTTTGTCTTATGTTTTTTATGGATGGTCATTTAGTAGTTTTAGCTTATTACGTTTGCTGAAGATGATGTTTGAACAAGTTTTGGGTCAGTGATTCTCAACTGTAAATCTCAGGTTTTTATAGGGCATTATATATATATATATATATATATATATATATATATATATATATATATATATATATATATATACATATATATACATATATATGCGTATATACATACATATATATATGTATATATGTATTATATACATACATATAGAAATGAACACACGGGAAAACGTTTCACAGAAATAAATTTATGACTCACATCGGGACCGAACCCCGGTCTTTCAAGGTAGAGTGCAGGGCGGATGAATTGCTAACGCCCTAGACTCTCAATTGAAAGACCCGGGTCCGGTCAGAAAAAAAAAAATATATATATATATATATATATATATATATATGTGTGTGTGTGTGTGTGTGTGTGTGTGTGTGTGTGTACATATACGGATGAATTGCTAACGCCCTGGACCCTCAATTGAAAGACCCGGGTCCTGTCAGAAAAAGATATATATATGTGTGTGTGTGCATGTTTGTTATATGGACACATGACATGCATAAATTGTTTGTGTTTATGAATATATACATATGCACACACCTGCCCACCTTATAGTTTCAATATAATTCTCCTTAAGAATGTAAGAATAACAAGGACATTGTTTGTGATACCAGAACTTCATTATATCCTCTTCCTTACTCTTTTTTTTTATCTTTCCTCATCGTTTACCATGTAACTTCCTTCTAACTCTTCCTTTTCCCCTTCCAGTAACCTGCATTCCATTCCCCCCTCCCCCCTACTTCCTCACGGGTTGTAGATTTTGTTTAATCTCTTTAATTATTTATTTATTTTTATATTTCTCGATCATTTCAAGTATGCAATTTGTGTACCTTTTAAAATTATCAGAAATACTGAAACGCCTTGCTTAAATATCGAAGTTCAGTATTTGTAGACTTTACAGCTTTATCATATATATATATATATATATATATATATATATATATATATATATATATATATATATATATATATATATAGCACACTCCTCTTCTGCATGAGTCCTGGAGCTACTTCGGCTTCTAGTTTATCCAGATTCCTTTTCAGGGATCTTTGGATCGTGCCTAGTGTTCCTAAGATTATGGGTACAGTTTCCACTGGCATATCCCATATCCTTCTTATTTCTATTTTCAGGTCTTGAATTATTATTATTATTATTATTATTATTATTATTATTATTATTATTATTATTATTATTATTATTATTATTGTGTAACAGTTTTACGTACGTACAGTAACGTTTCTTTTAAAAGGGGCAGAATTTTTGGTGATTGCCCCTTCCAGTTTAAAGGTTGCATTAGTAGACTAGAATGAATTTTCAGTTTAGAATTCCTCGTAACCTTTTTTATGCACCTGACAGATGTGTATATACTTGCATTTTTTATACCCAACTTCAACCACAACTGGGTTTTTGAGAAGACTACCAGTTTTTCATTTTCTTTATGGGGAGACATCCAGTTCTAATATATTCATGATTCTGTGCGAGCTTGTTGAACAAATCATTTGCGCTTGTAGAAAGATAACAATCAGTAATTGTATATACGATTATAAAGATGTATGTATTTATTTAGGGACCTTAATTTATTGGTATTGTTAAATGACCTGCATAAGAAGGAAAGTTGCAGACATTGAGCCATGATTTATATATAATTGTTTTCTTATATTACTTAATAAAAGGATCGAACAATCCAAGATTTTTGGAATGTGTCGTTCTGGGGCAATGTATAACATATTTTTTATGTTTACCAAGATAAACGCAGTGTTGCCATATATGCATATTATTTGCACGTCGTTGATGAAAATATTGCATAAGAAGAATTAAAAAATCTGTGTTCTGATATGTTTTTTTTTTCGTTAATATCAGTGAAGATACATACTAAACTCAGTAACTAAAAAAATGATACTGTTTAGTATGAAGGTTTCATTGATTTTGCCAATTGATAAATAATACTGTTAATTTAATATGCTTATGCTATCCTTAATGCTAACTTAAATATAATGAGATAAATCTTAATAAATGAATGCAGCCTCATTACTTTATAATCTTCATCGATAACACAAGTGCACATCCCTTTTTCACTCAGAAATATTTCCAGAAAAATAAATGCAACGTTCATTCTTGTCACAGAAGAATTATGATATTTTGCCGTTCTACCAGGAAGAGTCAGCCAGCTGTGCCTTCATCTCCGTATTCATTTGTCACACACACACACACACACACACACACACACACACACACACACACACAAAACATTGAGGGTTTTCATAAAAATGGCATGACTCGGTAAATACTCTGAAGGTTTTTGAAAACGACGATTATTACCGTCTTATTTTCCCGTGGTGATTCTTTTAGAGTAACGGATTGTTGTTGATAATAATAATAATAATAATAATAATAATATAATAATAAATAACAACGGTCACGATTTTCTCGTTTTCACAGTGTTACGATCAAAAGATTTTTTTTACTATCCTTTTACCTAGTTATTCCGGTTCGCAGTAAGTGATAAATTTAAGATGGCCGGTTACCCCTTGTTAAATATTTATTGTCCTTTCCAGTTAAGTCGTTGGAGGCATAAACATTGTTGTTATTATATTATTATTATTGCCAAGTATAGCTAAAAGAATGTGATACTTCGAAGTTGATGGCAGTGGTTTTTAATGAAATAAAAAATAAAGCTGACTTAGAAATGCGATAAGATTTATAGCTGCTTTATATTCAGTTAAAGGTCATTAGTTCTCGCTACATAAAATCGTAGATGAAGATTTTATTATATTATTATTAGTCAAAATTAGACACTACGAACATCCAGATGACCTTATCCAGCCCAGGCATGACGAAAACAGGGAATGAAGTAGAAAAAAAAAGCAAAGGAGGGGAGAACCAACCACCCTATTGGAACAGTTTTCTTCTCAAAATTATATTCCTCGGTGTCCGTGTAGGGGGGGCGGGGGTGGTTAGTACCGTCAGTGCACCTCATGCGGTACAAATATAGGCATTGCTTAAGGTTCTTTACAGCGTCCCATCGGCCCCTAGCTGCAACCCGTTCCATTTCGTTTTCTGTTAATATTATCTTTTTCCATCTTACTTTCCACCCTCTCCTAACAATTGTTTCATAGTGCAACTGCGAGGTTTTCCTCCTGTTACACCTTTAAAGCCTTCCTACTCTCAATTTTCCTTTCAGCACTGAATGACCTCATGGGTCCCAGCGCTTGGCCTTTGGCCAACGTTCTATATTGTATTCCATTCCATTCCTATTTCTCGGTTTATAAGATTCAAAGTGAGGGATTCCGACCCGCTCAGTCTCTATTTAACGGTGTGTCAAGGCGCACCAACTGATTTACCGAATAACTGCAGCAGTTAATACACATCCGTGTCGGAACGGCGTAATTGCCTATTTTAGGAGCATCTATCGCGCTTTGAAGATTCCGCTTTGACGGCCAAACTAGGCAGTCATATCGGAGTGAATTATCTCCAATAACTGAGTCGAGAGCTTCAGTTTCAGAGAGCGAATGTTTCCCATTTTTATAATGAGAAGTAAATGTTTTGCGTTATGATAAGAAATTACGTATTTTTTCGTTTTGCGGATTGTCTGCATGCATGATTCGGTATCCCTGTTATAGAAATCACATATTGCGTTTATTTTTAGTTTTCTGTAAAAGAAAACTGTTGTGCCGGCTTTGTCCGTCCGCACTTTTTCTGTTCGCCCTCAGATTTTAAAAACTACTAAGGCTAGAGGGCTGCAAATTAGTATGTTAATCATCCACCCTCCAATCATCAAACATACCAAATTACAGCCCGTTGGCCTCAGTAGTTTTTTTTTTAAGGTTAAAGTTAGCCATAATTGTGCGTCTGGCAACGATATAGGACAGGCCACCACCGGGCCGTGGTTAAAGTTCCTTGGGCCGCGACTCGTACAGCATCATACCGAGACCACCGAAAGATAGATCTACTTTCGGTGGCCTTGATTATACGCTGTACAAACAACTCGATTGCGCCGAAGAAACTTCGGTGGATTTTGTACTTGTTTTGTTTTGCTGATTGTCTGAGTGCATGATTCCCTTTGTAGAAATCACTTTAACATACACATGATTAGTTGACATGCACAGTCAGATTTTGTTTAGTTTATTTGCGTGTGATAGGGCGCTTCAAGATGTTGCAACCGAGCTAGTTCCTTGGTCACAAATTCCTGAATTCATTCAAAACTTTCGTCAGGATTTGTCCACTTGTTATTGCTTTACATCAGTGGTTCTCAAACTGGGTGTAATTACTTCCGTGGGGGGCATGAAGCCGTTTCTTGGAGGTAGCGAGGCACTTTAATTCCAATTTACAATGCTTTAATTTTACTTTTTTGTCAAAGGAATAATATCTAAAATCTAAATTATTTATTTCTGAAGACTTGAGTGAAAGTAAAATTAATTTCTTACATATAAAATGCATTAGGAATTAAGCATTCCAATATTTACTTTCCTTTATAAATTATAACTTCACATAACTGAAGAGGAATGAGGTACGGGTTATGGGGATCTATCACACCACTGCCCCCTGGGGTAACGATACTAAAATATTTGAGTCACTGCTTTGTATAAAGAAGTCGCACATACATCCACGTAGTTTCAGATGACAAATGTAACCAAGATTTATTCAGTTATATGTGTCTTCAGTTAAACTTTATCAAATTCCGAATCGCGTTGATGCCTTGAGTACGCTTGTAATTTTGAATGGCTCAAGTATGAAGCTGTAACATTAAAGCTACTGGTTTCATTTTCTTCTGTGATTCGAGTTCTGTTGTGCCCCTCCATCCATCTTGAAGTGTCTCATCAACCTTCCATTCTCAGATATTTAAAAGATTTCTGTATAGTTTTATGATATGAAAATAGGGACTTGACCAACTGCTGTGAAGTCTCTACATCTCTACATACTGAAGTCTGTTGCAACAGGCGTACAGGATAAAATATTTCTTTTAATTTTTATTACCTGACACGAGTTGAGTTCGTTACATCACTTTTTTTTACTATTCCCTGACCTGATTCTCGGCAAGATTGGACGTTCAGAAAAGATCCTGTTTGTAACATGAATGACTTTTTTGAGAAGGCTCGTGTGAAAGGTGACTGTAAAAATCCCTTTAATTTGTTCCTCGCTTATTTTTTTTTTTTTTTAGTGTTTTTGATGAAGCAATTCGATGTTAAGCTGACAAACATGCTATCAGGGTGACTCGGTCAAAGCTGTATTTTGTTTCTCTAATTTAGCTATCGTTAAACTGGTGTTTATTCTTGATATATTAAATTTTTATTCATGAAATATTGGTTTGAAACTTTTGCATTTGTAGGGGATTTTTGTTTTTGGAAACATACAAAATTAGACGCCAGAGAATGGAGAAAATTTTCCTGCTAAGTAGTTCTCTCTCTCTCTCTCTCTCTCTCTCTCTCTCTCTCTCTCTCTCTCTCTCTCTTCGTCTTCTTCCCCATTGACTCTCTGTCTATTCGCCCTCCCACTCACTCTCTTCTTTGAACACCCTCTCTCTCTCTCTCTCTCTCTCTCTCTCTCTCTCTCTCTCTCTCTCTCTCTCTCATTCTGCAAATAATCTCGATCATCCCCTTTTCATTTTGACTCCGCGTTCCTGGCCTGCACCCTTTGTCTCCGCGTGTGCGGTAAAAAGTAGTGGCCAATTACCCCTGATTTGTTACCCTAATTCCTTACCCCGTAAGGGACAATTACAAGTGACAGTAAATTAAAAAGGAAATTGATGACAGCTTTGCGTTCGAGAGTCAGCTGTTGTCGGCATGTGCACGTTACGATGAAAGTTATTTTTATGAATGTAAGTCGCTGTTATGCTTCGCTTAAAGGGCGATAGAATAGAGCCCTTCAGTTGCCCAGGCCAACTGACGATACCCTTTTGTAACAGGAGCTTTCAGTAGAGAACGTACCGCCACTGAGGCCATTCATTTATGTTGGTGGCTATGAAAAACGAAAATCCGCACTCTGACAGAATATGCGAGTTTATGTATGTTACCAGAATACTTAGAGAAGGATTGAACTGAATTTGATGAAACTTAGCTAATACATTCCCCAGGTGACATTCTCAATGTGATCGAGTTTTGGGAGAATTCGACTCAGGGTCATCATACTGCAGCCCCATTTCTTGACAATCCAACTATGCGCTCGTTGTCCTAAGCTATGAGTAACTGGTAGTTAGTTAAGTGTATAGGCTGCAGCTCAGAGTCTCATCCCGAAAGACTTCCTGAGAACTGAAAGTCAGGCTGGTGTTTTTCAGCAGGTCATCTGAGATGAGGTTGCTAGCCCCTTACCCTTCTTCACTCTTGTTGCAATCCGCCGAAGTATTGAATTACGTAAGTATCGCTTCGTAATTCATTGTTCTTTGTCTTGGGCTGGAATCGACGAACCCGACCTCTCTCGCCGGTTAATCTAAGGTCCAAACTACTGAATCCAAGGTCCATATATATATATATATATATATATATATATATATATATATATATATATATATATATATATATATATATGTGTGTGTGTGTGTGTGTGTATGTATATATATATACATATGTATAATATATATATGTATATATTAACTTTATCACATACACAATTGTTCTGTGCATTAGTAGAATTACTAAAAGGACCTCATTCAAACTGGATGGTATTTAATGGAGTTTTTATTCAAAAAGTTACAAGCTTTCTTGATAATGTGGACTGTTTGTCCAAGAAAGCTTGTAACTTTTTTAATAAAAACTCCATTAAATACCATCCAGTTTGAATGAGGTCCTTTTAGTAATATGTATATATATATATATATACACACACACATACACACAGTGCAGTCAGTAACGCAATTGACATTATATTTGAAGTACCATTGATATCCTGAAGGCATCAGGGAAATGAGTATCGCCAGTGTTCATCATTATAAAACTCGGGGCATAAATCCATGCGATATTACTGTCAGTGAATTTGCAATCTGTTTCCACATATAATAACGCCTACTGTTATTAAAGTGTCTTTAAATGTAATGTACTCTCAACCAGATGTGTGTATATTATATACCATTGAAAGAAGGCCAAAAATATAGGTAGTTATTTGTATTAATTGCTTTTCTTGTGTATTTCCTTGGCATACCCTACAGGTACTTCCAGAAAGGAGGTTTAATGTAATGTAAAATATTTTATTTATTAAAGTCTAAGCAGACAAATCGACGTTTTTCCTTCAGATATTATGTAGCGTATAATGCTCCCAGACTCCGTTTCATATCCCTTTCGTATTTCAATTCATTTTACATTGTTAATGTTGCTTTTATTGTATAATTAATCTTTTTTATGCACGTATTTTTCTCTAGTGTTTTCTTTTATCCCCAAAACAAAGCTCATTTCCAATTTGAATGTTTTGACTTTCAAGTTTTCAAAGGGGTCTCCGTCCCCTTTCGTCGTTTTTTCTGACGACAAAGCTTGGTGGGAAGAATTCCTAAGAAATTCATGTCTTTTAGGAGTCTTTGTTTTCTTTCTGCCGCGTTTCTTGTCTACTGTTAGTGGTCTTTTTGCTGCGTCAGTTGTTTGCACGAGTGAGTGAAATCCCACAGGGTATCGTGTGTTTTTGGTATCATGTAATTTTTGGAGAATGCACAGATTTATTTGATTTTTTATCTTAGGATTCCCAGATTTATCGAGATTGTTAAGTTTTTTTGGGACCGAATATTTTTGTTCCTGTTACAATATTCTCATTAAAAATAATTAAAAATGTGTATGATATATTCGTCTGATCTTATCGTATGGTTCTCTTTCAGTTTCGTGCGTTCATCTGCTTTTGATAGTTTTCTTGCTGCTGACGTTACCTGTATTTAAGAGCTTACTTGAATTTTTAGGTTCTTCATTTCATTTCTTTTGTAGCTGTTTTATTTTTCATGCGCTTCTGATTTGCGGGCTTCTTTTCTTCCTTAATTTTGTCATAAGCTTGAACCGGTTTTTTGTTTGATTTTTATTCTGTTTTGTTCTTCTTGTTGCTCTGGTTTTGTTGCCTTGCGCAAAGTGTTGTTCCCCGTTCCTGTGGTATAGGCTATGTGAATATCAAATCGCTTCTTGATCTTACTTCCAACCCTCTTCACTTTGCTGAATTCTTCAGTTCGATAGTTTTTGCTGCTTTTGAGACAACGTTGCTGAATGAACAACACTGTATCAAGAGCAGCAAAAACTTTCGAACTGAAGAATTCAGCAAAGTGAAGAGCGTTGGGACCGAGACCAAGAACCGATTTGTTATTAACATATACTACAGGAGGGAGAAACAACACTTTGTCGGTGTTGCTTTTGCTGGTGCACTTGCCGCTGCAGTCACTTGTTCCTCTACATCTAATACTCTTCTACCTTTTCCTTTGTTATCACTGAGCAGTGAGCAGCCACTTCTGATTCTAATGCTGCTGCGATTATTACTTCTGTGCGTGCTGCATTTTTGCTTTATCTTTTACGCTCTCTGGTTTTTCTTCTAACGTTGCTGCTTCTTTTTTTCTTTTTATGAGACAGCCTCAGATTCGCCCTTGCCTCTTTGGCTATGCAGGAAATACCGAACCGGATGCCACTTGTGAGGCGAACTATTAAAATGGGAACTTCGGAGGCTTTATTATTGGTTAGAGGCTTATTGGAAAGAAAAAGAAAATGTTCACCTTGAGGTTATGGCTGATGGAAGTAACGTTTGTCTTGCAGTTTTTTTTTTTTTTTTTCTTCTCATCCTTGACACTTTACGGTGATGGCGTCTTCGGCCCCCAAATCTGTACTTAGTGGCTTTGGGTTATGCGCTCGAAAGGTGTGTTTGTCTCCGAAGAAAGCTTTTATGAAAAATTAGAAGTGGTGAATTAGAATAAAAGTTCATGAACACGATCAGCATAATTAATGAAGCGATTGGAGGAGGGGAGCAAATGAAGAACGTGTGGAAACGGAGAGCTTCGTCGGTTAAAGGAATGACGAAAGAGAAAGAGGAATTATTAAGATTAAATTGATTAAAAATTACATCTTAATTGCCTGAGGGAATTCATTTAGTTTTTGATACAAAGTGAATTTTGTTAAGCGTAATCTCGAAAAGGTTATGCAGTCTTCTGGGATGTGCTGGCATAATATGAACGAGCCCTTATGGATATGTTCTTGTTACGAATATTACGTGTATTCTTAATAAAGTGAATCGGCACGAACCTTTGTATTTGTATTACGCTGTACTTGATTTTGTACGTTATCTATATATGTGTGCGTGTGTATGTATGTATATATATATATATATATATATATATATATATATATATATATATATATGAGAGAGAAATAGATAAATTATATATATAAATGTATGTACATACATGTATATATACATATATATCTATATGTACATATATGTATATATACATAAATACCGTATATATATATATATATATATATATATATATATATATATATATATATATATATATATGTATATGTATATATATATATATACATATATATACATACACCAAGTCCTTTCCCCAAACGGGAGTTGGATTCAGAGAGCAAACAAGATAATGTTGGGTACATTATTCCCTATACAAAAGGCTCATTAGTAACCCATTAAACCCGCCTACACACACTTCGCTATTCACTTACGCCATTCACTTTAATTTTGCACGTCAGCTTTCTCGGTCGTCTTATTCTCCTTACACTGCCCAACACTTTGGAGTTATACACACTTATCACCAATCTATTGTTCTCCCTCCATGACCAGACCGTCTCAGAACTGTCAGATCCATTTTGTCACTTGAGCTATCCGGTTTACCACTTACTGTACATGTATCTCAGTTGACCTAACGTTTCTGTTCTCATACCCCTCATGCTACTTATACAGTTCATTCTTTTTTTCTTATATTAGAATTTATTTTGAACAGTTTACGTTTACACTCACAAGTATATATATATATATATATATATATATATATATATATATATATATATATATATATATATATATATATATATATATATATATATATATATATATATATATATGTTTATATATACTGTATATGTATATGTATATATATATATATTATATATATATATATATATATATATATATATATATATATATATATATATATATATATATATATATATATAAGCATGTGTATTGCATAGCCACGACATATCTTAATGCTAAGTATTCGTTGTCAGTGCAGAATAAAAATAATGTGTTGATTATATACAGAGCGTAAGCCATTAACCAAGGTGCCTGGGAGGGAGACACAAAAAAAAAAACAGAGAAAAGAATATCCAACATGGCACTTAATGGGTGTTCCCAGATGGGTGCCTCTGGAAGATGGCTCTGTACTTATCTTTGCCCTCTCATCTCCACAGGTAATTAACCTGGTGCTAATGGGAACGTTGGATGCCGGAGAGCCGGAGAAGCTAGAGGGGGAAGGGGGTGGGGGTGTTTTGGGGGGGGCCCCTCGTCGTAGGAGACCGAGGTAGAAGGGCGCATCTGGTACTCGTCCGCTCTCACCGGGTCACTCGCCGGATACCAGCAAGGACAAAGGTAATCTTGGCTTGTATTTTCTTTTAATTCTACCTAGAGTTGCAAGCATGGCTGTGGGAATATAAGTAGATATAATTGTTCTTAAGAATGTATGTCTTAATGGCGGTGTACATTCTGCTTTTGCGAATTATTTTTTATCAAGTATTTGACGGTTTGGGCTTATCCAGGGAGGAATTTTGGAATCATTATTATTGCACTCCTTTATATCATCCTTCACTTTTTTTTCATAGCTCTCGCTCTCTGCCTCGTTTTGTATACGTAGAAAAGTAACCAAAAGATAAATGATCAGACAGTTACTTAATTCTTAATTATTACTTAACTACGATAGTTAAAGATATTATGTTAATTCCGGTCAGTTAGTAGAATGAGTTGCTTGTTAGCAATATATCAGATTGTTAAGCGAGACTCTGTAATCAGTATTTTCAAGATGATGAAATTGAGAATCCTGAAGAAATGGAACGCTAATAAATCTTACCGAATACATGCTACTGGGTCATTAGCACTATGGTAATAGATGCCTAATATCCAGTGACAACTAGGTGATAATATGTTTCAAGTTTAGTGTTGAGGCGGTTGCTGACGAACAAAGGAAATGAAGGGGTCATTATAAATGGGAATGGGAATGGTCGTTGCAAGTCAAAGATTATCAAGTAGGAGCGACGTAATAACAAGGGGGAATGTTATGATGATCTAAGAAGTTCAACTCAGTGAGAAAATAGTGACAAAAAATGAAGGAAAATAATGTAAGAAATGTAGAAGTCGAATATGTACGTCTGGTAATCCCATGAACAAGAGGCATGAGGTTGTCTTAACAAAGCATTCATGGAAATAAATAATAAATTAGGGGAGATGGCTAATGAAACGCAAAACAATGGAAGATCCTCGCAGGATGAAAGGAAAATGAGTATAAATCTGAAGGACGAAACACCCTTTGGGGCGCGAAGGCAGGAACCGAGCTGAAATATCTTTTAGTATTAAGGGACGCATGAATATTCCAGATATATTGTTAATTGGGCAATTGCTGTAATATCTGTACAGCCAAAGCACCTAGGGGAGTGAGGGAATATCAATATGGAGTGAGAAATAAGAGACGATTTTAGATACTGCCACAAAGGGAGGAACTGGAGGATAATGAATTAAAAGGGAGGCTTGTGGGGAGAGAGTAGATCCGACAAATTCGTTTGGAAAATGGAAAGCCACTGGTGAAATAAGAGTATAAAAAGTATATGATGAAACGATGTCAGTTATACAGAATATTGTCGATACCATAAGTTAAGCGAAAACAAAAAGGGAAGAAGGTTGAAAAGCGAAAAAGGAATAGAGGTGAAGCAGAGGAATTGATGAATAATGTGAATTTTTCGAGAGAGAGAGAGAGACAGAGAGAGAGAGAGAGAGAAAGGGCGAAATGATATAATTTGTGGTGCTTGGGATGTGGTATCAAAATTATGAGGAGCGATAAAGGGAGTTAATAGCTATCAAAAACAATGAAATAAATTTTCATTTTTACTAAATAAGATGACTTACGAAAGGGATTATCCTTTCTGTCAGTTGACCTGTGTATAAACATATTAAAAGCTCTTGACTATATGTTAAAAAGCCAGTGTCTTACCTCTTTGTAACTTATGCAAAGTTAAGTAAAATAATAAGCCTAAGGGCAGGAAGACATGACAAAAATAGCAGAATCCATATAACGCACATAGAAAATATATGGGAAGCGTAATCCGATAGAAAGATAACAAAAACTGATTAATTACTTCACAAACAAGATGCATGATTACGTTACGAGGTATTTTGTGTAGATATTTTTATGGTAAATATGAGTAATGTGTGCATGCCAAAAGTTACTATTCCCTAAAACTGAATAAAGATTGAAGTGCAATATTGCAATGTAGTACAGTCCTCTACATTGCAGTGTTTCTCTTCACTTTTTCTTCAAGTTTAGGGCATAGTAATTTCTGTCATGCGCATGTTACTAATTTTGTTTTATATTAATATACCTACACAAAATATTTCATAATGTAATCATGCAACTTGTATGTGAAGTAATTTATCAGTTTATGTTATCGTCTGACTCTCCATCGCATTGCACCCACATACATTTTCCATATATGGAATATACACACACACATATATATACATATATATGTACATATGTACGAGTATATATGTATATATGTATATACACATATACATATATACATACATATATATATATATATATATATATATATATATATATATATATATATATATATATATATACTATAAAATGCTCTCTGCAAACATACTATTGCGAACCCTCAGACAAAAATTCCGTCTGTAATTAAAGCTTCGTCTTAGTTTTTGCACAAATTCTAGCATTTTCCCGAACAATGAAATAGGTCGGAACTCGGGACTACGATTCTTGTGAGGGAAATGTGCGATTAAGACTTTTTGCATTTAGGCACTCCCTATGTTGTATTTTGTTTTGATGGTTAAGTAAAGAGAGAAAAAGGAAGTTAAGGTACTTTTCCTTATAACACGAAATATTAGGAGAATATTACTTGACATGAAGTTGATTATGTTGAAGGTATTGAGAGATTAGGTTTGTGGTGTGTTATTCCTTTTTCAGTTTTTTTTAATGTAATAAAGAGCTGTATGATTTTATAGCGTCAAATATATTCGTATTAGGCAAGGCATTCCCACCGTCCACATCAATTGCCGATTTTATAGTCAATCCACGAATCTTCAGTGTTGCAGAGGACGGGAATGTGATATCCAACATGTCTGCTGGGCCGCTCAGAGTAGTAAGCGCTCTGTCTGAAGCGGCAATTTCAGTCCACTGGAAAAATTCTTGTTATTGGAACACATTTCTCTTCTTAATATCAGGAAGTGGACCCATTTCAGTCGTGCTAGCTGGCGCGTTTTTGGTAACTGATGGTAGTCATTGGGTTTATGTAAGGCAAATGTGGAATGGAGCTTGTTTTTTCTTTCCTTTTTTCCACACGCAAAAATATATATATATATATATATATATATATATATATATATATATATATATATATATATATATATATATATATATATAATTGTGTGTATGTATGTATTACCGTCACCTGGAGTGAATTGTTATTGGCGTAGCCTCATCATTTTAAGACCAGAGATCGATCCCACGGAAGAAAGCAGGGAACAACTTCGCTTGTTTCTTGAAAAACCCATTGTGGTCCTGTTAACCCTAGTATTTCGTAACTGATGGTTACTTACCTACGGTGGGTCACAGTTAAGATGAAGAAGGGTGTGGGACTAGCACTTACCTGAAGGAAATGTCTGATAGGAGTTTTTTCGCTGAGAAAATAAGTCTGATGAGAAACAAGAGTAATAAAGGAAAAACATTGTGGGTTTAGAAGAGAAAGAGAGTACGTGGCTCAAGTGCTTGTTACGAAATAGTTGCGTGAGATGTTTGAGATTAAAGGGTATGAGTTTGCTTGTTAAATATGTATCTATTAAAGGCTTACAGTAGAACCCCTAGCTATACATTGTAGAGGGTGTAGGGAATGTAAGGTGTAGAAGATAGTATGTTGTAAGTGACGGAAGCTAGGCCTGTGCCAGAATTTGTAGATAAGAGAGTGAATGGTTAAGTGTAAAAGTGGATCTAAGACAGTATGTTATGTTTCTGTGCAGTTTCATATTTTTGTGGACGAAGGGATGCTAGAAGTCATAGTGAAGAGAAACTGCTGAATCTAGTGAAAGGTTTGAAAGTTTTTGCGAGAGGGGAAAGATAGAAAGTAAATGTAAACAAGAATAAGGTTTTAAGTATTAAAAGAAACAAAGGAGATGTAATAGTGAATATTAATTTAGTAGGCGGAAGAATGGAAGCTGTTGAATTTTATAGGTGTTTATATATAATTGTACATACTGTATATATACATTGTACAAATATGTGTATATATATATATATATATATATATATATATATATATATATATATATATATATATATATATCTCACATATATATACACATATTTAAAACCTCACACCCATTATATTCGTAAGCACGCTCATCAGAATTGCAATTACCGTTTAATTCTGAATCGTGTAAAGCCTTTCCGTTTAATATGCAGGACTCCATAACTGCAGTAGCCATTTGAAATCCGTTCTGCTAGAATGAGAATCCATTTACAGTACTCACTCAAAGTGACTGATGAAGCCAGTAATAACTGAAGCGAAGTTAAGAACTTTTATAAATGGCGGTCTTTTTATTGAAACAGATGAGAATAATTTTGCGTTGCAAATGCAGTTGTGATGGGATTTAAAGCCTCTGGGTGCAAATACTTTATCACTTGCAGCAAAACATTTTGATTTCTTTACAAAAAATGCTTTGCATGTTTCATTTCTCTTTACCGATAAAAGAGCAGTTTATGAATCTTCTTTGCCTAATTTTATTCTTACAGTGGTTGGTAGTATGTTTTATTGATTGAAATCGAATTGCATATCGATGTTTTATATATATATATATATATATATATATATATATATATATATATATATATATATATATATATATATATATATATATATATATACTGCCCTAAAATGGAAGACTACAGTATCTACAAAAATACAAAACTGAGAAAAATGGTAGATACTCCCTTGCCTTACTACTGATTTTGCAGATACCGCAAATGGGACCCTCTAAATACACGTGGAAAGCAGTGAAGAGTCATTCTGAAACTGCCGTAACTTGTGTATTAGTCTTTCACGAGCCCAATAGGTGGCATATCTCAATTTTGAAAATTTTGCAGATACCCTGTTTTCCATTTTAGGGTAGATATATATATATATATATATATATATATATATATATATATATATATATATATATATATATATATATATATATATATTTGTATATTTATTTCTCTATGTATTTGGCATGGCTGTTATCTTTGACAACTTTAGACCTGTTTCTTGTTGTTTTTGGTTGACACAAAATATGTGTACATACTTATTTTTCTTCGATTAAATTTATAATTTAGCGTTGGTTTATTTACTGCAACACGTGAACTTATTCCAGTCTCGTCATTTATGATATCAGAACGTTTAAAAAGAACTTCCAGTGCCATTACTGATATCATATCAGTTGCCTTCTTAAGATTGCTAGTTCCATATCCCTGGCTGCCTGTGTACGACTCCAGACAGCCACTAACTTGGAGGTACCAAATTCGCTCAACTTTGGTCCTCAAAGACATTATGGATTTTTAAAGAAAGGGGTCCGAAATCATTATGGAGTTTCAAAGAAAGGAGCCCCGAAGACATTA
>NC_089751.1:35470616-35475616 GCF_040412425.1 Macrobrachium rosenbergii | reverse complement strand
GTATGTTGTGGGGGTGGGGGCTGGGTGTGTGCGTACGAGAGAGAGCTAGAACGAGATCATTAGGCTTTTCATAGTTAAAATAATAAGCTGAAGAACCCTTTGTGGTTTAGTCTTAATGACCAACGGTATTGGTGCGTAAGGTCGAAGCTCTACTACAAACTCGTTGGTCATGTCTCCCTTAGGGGACTCGAGCCCAGGGCGAGGTTGGTGTGGTTCGCACACAGACGCACACAAATAGGAACTCATGCTTTTAAATGTATGTGCATTCTTTTTCGCGACCTCTCCTATGTCCTCTTGATAGTTTTACTGAACCTTTTTAGTCCGTGATCTTTCACGTTTTAAAAGGGCCATGGTGTCTTGAAGATAGCACTTTGACATGAAAGCCGTTCAAGTGGCGTAGCTTGGTCGTAGTTATCAGCCACTTTTTGAAATATACTATAAAAGGGTTAATCATAGAAGAACTAAAAATCCCACTGAATTGAATAAAGCTACCTATTTGAAAAGACTATTAGATTAAGATGCATTTTTGTAGATACAGCAAAGGAAATATTAAAGAGTTTGCCACCTCACTTGGCGCCAGAATTTGGGCTGGCCTATGGACTATTAACAGTTACCTTAGGCCAAAGACAGTTAGTTTTGGAATTCAGTATTATTTTTTTTATTTTCCTTTTATATAGGTGCATTCAGTGTATACATTCTGATTTTTATCATTACTCAGTTTTATTTTATTTATTTTGTTTTATTGTGCAGATGGACACTTAAGTATAAGTATTTAACGTATGCTTGCGTTTTACAGTAGTGTGGAAGCATTTGCCTTTTTGCATATTTATTTTTAAGATGTCATTATTCATTCATCATTTAGTCCCAGTGCTTAACCTATGGCTTAGACCTGGTTACTCCATTTCATTTTGATCCTTCGGGACAGCCCTATGAGAGCTGTTGATCAGCTTAGTGGTCTGGTTAAACTAATTTTTTTAATATAAGAATAATAATGTGCCGTCTGCGTTCGATTCTCCGGTCGGCCAGTGAAGGATTAGAGGAATTTATTTCTGGTGATAGAAATTCATTTCTCGATATAATGTGGTTCGGATTCCACAATAAGCTGTAGGTCCCGTTGCTAGGTAACCAATTGGTTCTTAGCCACGTAAAATAAGTCTAATCCTTCGGGCCAGCCCTCTGAGAGCTGTTAATCAGCTCAGTGGTCTGGTTAAACTAAGGTATACTTAACTTTATACATTGAGTAATATTTTCAGTTGTGCGAGTATATTTGATGCTCTCTCTCTCTCCCTCTCCCTCTCCCTCTCTCTCTCTCTCTCTCTCTCTCTCTCTCTCTCTCTCTCTCTCTCTCTCTCTCTCTCTCTCTCTTTCCCCTTGATACACAGGTGTCTTTGTTAATATTCGGTGATTATATACAGTATAAGGTTTTAGTTCTTTAAAATAATCTACTTAGCTTGCCCCAAGAACAAGAGTAAAGTCTATCAATAATTTCCTCTCGCACAAAAATACACCGTTTTACTCTCTCTCTCTCTCTCTCTCTCTCTCTCTCTCTCTCTCTCTCTCTCTCTCTCTCTCTCTCTCTCTCTCAAATGCTGTAAAGTCAAGCATGTTTACCATTCAGGTTTTGAGGCATCTAAATTATAAGGTGCGTGAGGATGAAAGGTGGGAAGAATGAAAGAGGCTTGAATGAATTAAACAAGACTTCAGCATATAAGTCGTGATATAGATAACATCTCAAAGGATTTGTATTTCTTATGGTTAAGTTTTGTGAATGATCAGTAGTGGTTAAGTACATCATAATTACTGTATGACGTTAAATGAAAGATTTTAAAAATATTCTCAGTTAACTATTTTGATGTCTTTCCGTTAAAAATGTGTTTATTAATATATTATACCAGTTTTTTCCTTATATTATAAATATAATCCTACGTACACTATGTATACGTTAGTTACCACTCTCAGACTTGTGACATTTTCATATCAAAGAAACGTAACGGTAAAAGCCTGATTTTAAGAACAGTTTATTTGCCACCTTCAGGGTAGCATAGTTAGCGGTTCTAGTTCACAGTAGTTAGGATCTCAAAGGTAATGAGTAGACTGACTGATCATTAGCCGGTAATTCCATGCACGTAGCCTCTCGAAGACTAAAAATACCACATGAGGTTTCTTTTTCATTCTCGCATGATGAAATCCCCTTTTTATCAGCCGCTTCCCATTAGTGGCAACAGGTGGTGCTGCTCCTCCCTTGATGAGTTCACCTGTCTGTCTGTCTGTTTGTGTGTGCGTCGAGCAAGAGGCACCAATAATGAAATTTCACTTTTTTAAACATCTTGTGTGTGTCTCTCCAGACTTCTGTGTCAAAGGATCGGAACTCGGCCCGTCTTCTGTCAAGGATGTGCGAGAAAGTTCGTGCAATTATATATCATTTCTTTAAGCGAGGGAAGACGGTATGGCAGTAGTGTGCATATCGTGTGAAACAGTTGCGTGTGTTGTTCCATTTCCGAATGTACTGTATAGGTGAGGGTGAGCGTATTTTTTTTTTTTTTTATATATTTTTCGGACTGATGATTCTGACATGTCATACAACATGTCTTGTAGGTTCCTCGTGAATGAACTTGGTCAAGGCCTTTGTAGAGAAATTTAAAAACAATTCTCAGATACATGGCTTTTCATGAGGCACTTTTTTTTTTTTTTAAGTGGTTGGGTGGGGGAGGATGGGCGGGGTGGTAAAGTGGCTAGGCTATGTGCATTTACAGGTAAGGGTGGACGTAATTTTCGTACGAATAGAATATATTATTTCTTACTTTACCGCCTTAAAAATAAATTGAGTAAAATGATAGCTAGTCAGATGAATAACTGAAGACATCAAGTTTTGGTTAGATGCGTTTCCTCAGATATTCAGAATCCTGTAGGATGACCTGACTACCTCTACGATCATTGGCCACATCAAAATACGGAGTACTTTAAACTGGAGTCCCATGTCGATTATTTTTTCCGTGTTTGTTCTTATAACATTTATTCCATTACTAAGAAGTTCACAATCTCGTGAAAAACAATCTGTGTAATAAAAATCCACAATTATACAGAAAATATAATTATCAGGTACAGGTGTTCCTCGTCAATGTTAACGTAAACAAGGTGTTCGAAAGTCTTTGTTTATTTTACATAGTAATATATCTACTATATAATTGTGGATTTTTGTTACACAGATGTAATCCATTATTTCCAGTTATAAATTCCGTTCCGAATAATCCTGTTTTAAATTTAGTTATAGCTTTACTATTCTTTTTATTCATTCGTTTCATGTCAGTTCTCAGGACTCTCTTCCCCTGAGTTTCGGATAGATTTAACTGTTTCACAAATGTCGACAGTACCCTTCCATTCTTTTTAGTTTCTTATAGATGTTTACTTTCAGTTTCGTTCTCACAAACCTCATCTTATCTTTCTTCGCTTCATTCATAATTAACCGTCATTTGCGGCATTCTGTTTTGGCATTCTCACTTTTACCTTGTACAGTATTAGAATAAGTGTAAAAGTCATAGTTTTCAGCTCAGTCAGTTATATTGTAAATCCTATATATAATTGTTCCCGATGTCATCGAGTCATAACTTGTTTTTTTTTCTAGGCCAGTTAATATTACATCCTTCCTTTCTCTGTTGTCAACTCCATTCATCCAGATCTCTCTCTGTCACCGAAGCATAACTAGAAGTCCTCGTAGGGTGGTAGTGCCGTCAGTGCACCTCACGCGGTGCACTGTAGGGATTACTTAAGGTTCTTTGCAGCGTCCCTTCGGTACCTAGCTGCAACCCCTTTCGTTCTTTTTACTGTACCTCCGTTCATAATCTCTTTCTTCCATCTTGCTATCCACTTTCTCCTAACAGTTGTTTCATAGTGCAACTGCAAGGTTTTCCTTCTGTTACACCTTTCAAACCTTTCTACTGTTAATTTCCGTTTCAGCGCTGAATGACCTCATAGGTCCCAGCGCTTGGCCTTTGGCCTAAATTCTGTATTCCGTCCTTCTTTCCATAACTAGAAATGTTCCTTATTAATACTGTCATATCTCAGTTTCATTCTCTCTGGTTCTTTAAATTCTAATCAACCTCCCCCTTACATCTTCTCTCTGTTAATTGTTTGCAGGTTGCATTACTTAACCATTTTCATCCTCAGCACTCCTACGCTTTTACTCTCAGCCCGTAAAACGCTTAAATATTATTAAGTATTGATTGATTTTTTTTCTTATCGTTTGGAATTTTAATTACGTAGAGGGAAAGCTGCAGGCGACCAAACGCTTGTGCAGATCGAACTCTTGTCTGTTTTGATTGCCGTAAAAAAAAAAATAAAAAAAAAAAACTCTTTCTTGGGCCGGATATTTTCTGCATTTCTATTAATCCGTCAAAATACTTATTTTTTCTTTGTTTTTTTTTTTTTTCAAATAAAAAAATCTATTCGTTTTCCATGGATGTTCTGCGGTTGATTTTTATAGTCGCCTGGCAGGGTACATAAAACATCTCTTGCGTGAATTGAGCATGTCCTTGGAGGCATACCGGCTCAGGCTTTGCATTTTCTCTTTCAATTTCGCTTTTATGAAAAGGAAAGGTCATTCACCTCTGATGGTTTTGAACGCACCCGGGGGTATGGGGGGCGGGGTGTCACCCCGGTGGTGGTGGTCATTCGTAACTCGGTTTCGTAAGGTTATTCAAACACCATTCCGTCGACTCCCATCTTTTCTTCTGTACCCAATCCTTACATGTTTTTCCACTTTTAATATTTTACTGGTTTTATTTTTTGTTGTTGTTGTTGTTGCGATTTTAGCCTTTTTGATTTTTTTTCATATTTGGTTATTTGACTGAAATGTTCTTCATTTGTATGTTTTCGTATGATTTTACAGACCTAAACATGGGATTTGCAACGAAAAATCGGCCAAGAAAGAAGCACGATTATACGCTGGTATTTTTCTATAATGTTCTGACAAACACACACATTTATATATACTTATATGTATA
>NC_089751.1:35455616-35468116 GCF_040412425.1 Macrobrachium rosenbergii | reverse complement strand
ATATGTACATATCTCTCTCTCTCTCTCTCTCTCTCTCTCTCTCTCTCTCTCTCTCTCTCTCTCTCTCTCTCTCTCTCTCTCTCTCTCTCTCTCTATATATATATATATATATATATATATATATATATATATATATATATATATATATATATATATATATATATATATATATACATATATATAAGTAATGTGTTGGGTCAGGAAATGTCTTCCCATAACTCCATATGTCTATGAAGATAATCTAATTCCTTTGTTCGAGGGTTGCGTGAATTTTCTCACGTTGATAAAAGTTAGAGCAGACGTGTTGACCTCCCTGGGGTCAAGGAGGTCATAAGAGAGATGGTGGCCTCGTGTTGTATGAAGTGTTAAAAACATGACGTTAATAAGTTTCCTGGCATGTAATGTTGGCCATGCGTTGTACGGCAAGGTCAGGTCACGGGGGAGATAAAGCGCCTTGTTACACATCATGTCAACATGGCCGGCGAGATATGGAAGAACGGCTGTGAATGATTTCGTAATTTGGGAAGGCGGGGTGGGGCTAACCCCGCGTAGGTGCGCTGAGAGGCGAAATTAGAATGGTCATGAGGCGCCCTGCACTTCCTTCCTCTGAACAAAGTGTTATGTTTGTAAAATGTCTTCGGATTCTTTATTCGTATTCAGAGCAAGCTTGACTATATTGGGGAATAATTTAAACTGCCGAAGTTTCCTTGTTCGCGTTCTAAATAGAGCGGACCGTTTTATTTGCAATAAAGACTATGCCTATTTTTTTGTTTTTTGTTTTGCGAATAAGGTTATAAAATCTACAAGCTTCCTTGTTCGTTTTCTGGTTTTTAATATTCTTTTATACGGAAAAACGTTGTCTCGATTTTGAATTTAATCTGTTGATTTATATGTTAATCAAATGTGGAAATGGGAGATACAATCAAGAGTCTTTTAGTTTTTGCTGATTTATTTTAAATTATTCTTAGAAAATAAGTTTTGATTGAAAATATAGTTTTTTTGTTGATTTATAAGTATTAATTTGTTTCTTCGAAATAGCTGTGGAATAGGAGAATACAGGAAATCTCTTCACTACGAATGAAATGAAATGAAATGCTGGTTAGCGAAGAGGGTATATGGAAAGATTAACTTAACAAGTTATTTATTATTAATGGCGAAGAGTACACTAACGAAATTAAGATATGCTGGTATTTTCAACCATGATGAAATAAGCAACGGCCGGATGCCGAAATGCTAATAATGCTGGTGTTCTTTCTAGTAGAAAATTCAGTCGCCAGACAACCCCCCCCCCCACCCCCCACCACAACCCTGCTCCCCCTGAGCGAGGGATTGCCGGGGGGAGAGGAGGACTCGGGGAATGTTGTTTTGATCATTACGGCACTGCTACCAAGCATATCTCATTAAGCAGTAAAGTTCTTCTTTGGTTTTCCCTTTAGGAACCTTAACGAGGAGGTAAATGATGTTATTTCCTGAGCATTTGTTTATTTCCTGTGCAGATGTTGCTTCGTACAGTTTCTCTGCCTTCAAGATTTCCAGAGAGTTAGTTACGATGTAAATTGCTCGTTTTTTTTCTTTTTCTTTTAGGAACCTTAACGAGAAAGTAAATTATATATATATATATATATATATATATATATATATATATATATATATAGTGTGTATATATATGTAATAATATATATATATATATATATATATATATATATATATATATATATATATATATATATATGTATATATATATATATGTATAACTGAATCACGAAAATATGGAACGTGATGAATATATATATATACATATATATATATATATATATATATATATATATATATATATATATATATATATATATATATATATATATATATATATGCTCCTTTGTTTTTTTTATCATTTCCTTGTCTTTCACGTTTTTGTCTCCATTGGCATTGTTAGTAAACCAACGAGTTAGGAATAATTATTATTATAATTACTGTTGCTCCCGGTATGGCCAGGGTATTGCAATTGGTGCTGTTTGTCTTCCACTTTAACGTACACTACATTTATGTGTAGTGTTCAGTCTATTTCGTTATAATTTTTCCTTGTAAAACCCTTATTAAACTTAGATTTTTTTCTTGTTATAACCCTTATTAAACTTAGATTTTTTCTTGTTATAACCCTTATTAAACAGATTTTTTCTTTTTATAACCCATATTAAACTTAGATTTTTTCCTTGATATAACCGTTATTAAACTTAGATTTTTTCCTTGATATAACCCTTATTAAACTTAGATTTTTTCCTTGATATAACGCTTATTAAACTTAGATTCTTTCCTTGATATAACCCTTATTAAACATATTTTTCCTTGTTATAACCCTTATTAAACTTAGATTTCTTCTTGTTGTAACCCTTATTAAACTTAGATTTTTTCCTTGTAAAACCGTTATTAAACTTAGATTTTTCCTTGTTATAACCCTTATTAAACTTAGATTTTTTTCTGTTATAACCCTTATTAAACTTAGATTTTTTTCTTGTTATAACCCTTATTAAACTTAGATTTTTTCTTGTTATAACCCTTATTAAACTTAGATTTTTTACTTGTTATAACCCTTATTAAATTTAGATTTTTTACTCGTTATAACCCTTATTAAACTTAGATTTTCACTCACAGTTGCGTGTGTAATGCAATAGAGGTATGCTTATACGATATGGCTTTTTTTTAAAGAATAGGTCTTCTGAAAAATTATTAAGTGCAATGCACGTTTAACAAAATGCAAAAAATATGTCAAGACTGCTTTTAAAGATGGTTAATAACAGACCCGTGTAAATACACGTTTCTGCCTCCAAATGGACTTTTTAAAGGTTGAAATAAAAACGTAGTTCGTGCGGGAAATTCGAATCACGGTAATCATCATTTTGGAATTCCTTGCCAGGCTGCTCTGATTCTTGAAAAGATCTTTGTTTTAGGTTCAGATGTGTGTATGTTTGCGACTGATACGTTGTTAATATACCTATGAAGACAGTACTCTTAACATCATAGTACTCCCAGTTTATTATTATTTATTTGTCTATTGACTGCTTAGGTAAAAGTTCTGTTTCTCGTTATTCTCTTGTTTTTGCAACCAAATGTTCCCTTTCTCACTGTCGGTGAACATTCCCACCCTTGTTTTATCAAAACATTATGTTTTTGCTATATATATATATATATATATATATATATATATATATATATATATATATATATATATATTGTCTTAGTAGACGTATGACGCTCTCTGGAACTTTTCCGTATGAGGAGAAATGACTGTTTGCTGGAATATATTTGCTGGAATACATCTCGCCGCCAGTGTACTGAGCTGTATTCGCAAGTCAGGAAATGCTGCACATGAATCATTTTCCTCGGGAGAGTAAACTTGAAGGTTTTTCCGTCTGGTAAATGACCCAGATATTATTAACAATTTGGATTCATTTGTCAGTGGAAAGGTCGATAGATATTACGTCGGGCATTGGTCCTCGGAAAGTGGAAATCTTGGTATTCCTCAGTAATCTCTGAGTCATTTGATCTGCTGCTTCATACATGTGCGTGCGTTTGTGTGTATGTACGTATTATGGGAGTGCGCGTGCACGTGCATAATTTTGGTCACAGATTGGCCTTCCCCCCCCCTCATAGTCTTTAGTTTTTCTACTTTTCAGTTAGTATTTTAATAATGGTTTTTAGTCCCATACCATCTGAACCCAGGTTGCGAACCACTAATGTCAGCTAGTTACCATACATATAATTCAGATCGTAAATCGACAGAGGTACAATGGACTTTAACGAGGCACTCCCTTGTCGCTCCGACCTCGTCAAGGAGTCGAACCCTTTTCATTAGCTAGTGAAATGAGTCTCATGATCACTTGAATATGAGATGCACAAACATTCATGCTATATATATATATATATATATATATATATATATATATATATATATATATATATATATATATATATATATATATATATATTATATATAATAAAGCCGTAATGTCTACAAATACTGAACTTCGATGTTTAAGCAAGGCGTTTCGAGTATTTCTGATAATATGGTGTGTAAGTGTGCATAAAGTTTTGTTATTTATCTGCATCTTCCCATGCTCATTCACGTTGCTATTCACCTTTCTGATACCGTTTCCAACACTATTTAGTTCCCACGAAATTTTTACTTCCTCACCTCTTCCACGGGCAGGTTAATTAAAGAGAGAAAGATCGGTAGGTATTTCTGATTCCCCTCCAAACTGATCATTGGAAGGGTCAGGGCTAAACGTTTGGCTGGTTCGCAAACTGGTTCGCATCGTCTCCTCCTCCTCCTCCTCCTCCTCCTCCTCCTCGTGGGTCTTGCATCTTTAACCTTTGAGGTCGAATGCCATGGCACGGAATGTGAGGTTCCTGGGTTCCCCGTAACCTGCCCGTAACCGCCTGTGATGTCACGTCGAGGTGCTGGAAGCTCTCTCTTTGTCGAGGGCTGATGCTCTCTGCCGTGTCTGTCATCATCTCCTTCACGATGTGTCACGCTCTGCGGTCCTACGTGTTATTGGTCGTAAATGGCACTGTTTTGATGTGAACTGCGATTCACGCGCATTGGCAAGTCATTAGGTTCGTTCTTTTTATGTTTTATTTGGCTATTTAATTACATTGTCGGTTTTTTTTTTTTTTGGTGCAGGATAATTCTGTCTTATGTTGTTTTTTCTTTTGTCATGTTTATCCTGATATGAAATTGATGACACGCTCATATTTCTCTCTCTCTCTCTCTCTCTCTCTCTCTCTCTCTCTCTCTCTCTCTCCCCGTCAGTAACCTAGATGCTGTAACGCCAGTTTTAGAAACTATAAATCAGTCAATCATTCTGTCTCTTTATCACACACACACACACACACACACACACACACACACACATCCTGCAAACACACCCACTTTCCTTTCAACAGACCCGTGGAATATATAATGGTGCTGACGCGTTGTACGTTTTATTTTCCAGCTGCGAAAAGGCATAATGCTGTCCTTTCATGCGATGGGCATGAATATGTCACGACTTCTCACGCAAACAACTTTTATTTCCAAGGACACCTTTCGTACAATAACACTGAAAATCCCTCGTAGCTTTGGAAGTATTTCCAGCTGTGCAGTTTTTTTTTTTTTACTGTATAACGAAGTTACTTTACAAATACGTCATAATTCTGAATACATTCATTGATAAATATGTCAGATTTGTGAAAAGATAAGCAGGATTTGCCTTCAAATCTTAAAGCGTGTTGAGCGTTATTTACATCTGAATTAATATACAGACTACGTAGAAAAGAAATGAACGGAGCAAGGTTTTAACTTCTGTAATATTTATCAGTTACCTTTTTTAACGGAAAATGTTAAACATTTATGTGGTGCAGTGTGCTCTAACTGGGTAGATTATTCATAATTTTTGGTTTTTGTGGAGCTTATGCTGAGAAAGGCACAGCATTAAAGGATTTGCATGAATCTTTTGCAGTTAAAGTGAAATACAAAAATTAGATTTTGTTTCCGTATGGTATTTTCACGTTATTTTGTCCGTAGTTACGACGCTGTTCACATTGAAGGATTTTATTCTTGTATATTTATACATCTGTTTATACGTACGCGTATATATATATATATATATATATATATATATATATATATATATATATATATATATATATGATGAATAAATAAATATGTAAATGTATATAATACATGTTGAAAATGAATAGATCAGTGAAAATTATAAGGCAGATCAAGCAAAATAAGTGTCTATTATGAAGGAAACTGATATATATACTGTATATATATATATATATATATATATATATATATATATATATATATATATATATATATATATATATATGAAAAATCAAGGGAGGAACGTAATAAGGTGAACTAAAGATAACCTGAAAGCTATATAACAATAACAGGAACAAATTCTATAGCTGTACACAACCGCACACACACACACGCACGGACACGCGCACACATATATTATATATATATATATATATATTATATATATATATATATACATCCCGGGATTATATATGTAATCAACGGATAGGTTTGCTTAAAAAGCAAATGGATGTTACAGACTAAATACACACACAAAACAAAGCCACTACAACACCTTCTAAAAACATAACAAACATCTCACACGTCTCGAACTCTCGCCATACCCGCGCAATAACTTCTCGCTGCTGGGGAGAAAGGGCGTTGGGTCTGGTATGATACATGAAACATACGTACCGGGGTCTAAGCGATGTCAGGCAGGGCAGCCGATCGAGACCACAGGTCTACCCCAAAGCCAAATCAAAAAGTCCTTCAAAAGAAGGCATCGTGCTTACCCCATACAAAAATGGGAATAAAAGCACGTTAAAAGAAAAAGAAGAAGATATATATATATATATATATATATATATATATATATATATATATATATATATATATATATATATATATATATATATATATATATATATATATATATATATATATATATATATATATATATATATATATATATATATATATATATAATTTCCCTCTTAAATCTGTCACGCATGTGAAAGGATCATGAGAAGATTGTTCTTATTATTGGACACCTGCTTTTCTAATTTCAAAGTAAAGATAAGATAACAATAACCACCATGAAAGATAAAGAATGCATAATGTGTATCAAGTAACATGTTGCTGCTTATAAACTAAAATAATTTCCATCGTCAGTTGCCGAAGTCCGCGCTTAAACCGAAAGTACATTCGCTGAAACCATTGGCAGTCTTTACTGCTGTAAAAGCTAGTGTTTATACGGGTAATTGCGGCTCACGAATAGCTTGTACACGGGAAAAGTTACGACGGTTTCCATTCCCATAGACGGTGTTATGGTTCGCTTGATGGGCTTCATTTATGGTCTTTGCTTCCTCTGTCGAGCGTACGAAAATCAGACAGGTATTGCATGGCCGTAGATTTTTGTATTTAGGATTTTTAAGTTGATTTTGCTTTGTGACGCTAAGTTACATAATCACATCAGTTAAACAAGTTGTGGTTGGTTTCAGGGGAAAGCTTAACCGTTTTGCTTCCGACTTGTTTCAAGAATTTTGCTTAAATTGTTAAAATCAGCGGAATCATTTCAGTTTTTAATGTCACCAAAGAGACAAATGGTCGGTGATTCCGCTTCGTAAGTGACAAAGTACAAGTATTTCATATTACACTTGTAAACATATAATTTGTTTATTTTTTAAGGGGCCAGTCAAATATATGTTATATGTTTCCTGCTATCATGTTATCCATATTAATTATGACAAAAGGACGTGTCAAAAGTACAGAATTTAACCTAAACAATAAGATCGATGTCATAGTTTTTAACATATACAAAAATTTGAAAAGAATGTCTTGAAACACATGACTTTTACCGTTGGTGATTACACCGATACATAGCTACTGTCTCGTGGAAGCATCTGCCACTCAGGCCTTTCCTTTAAGTTTCACTCTCGTCGTCCCCCTTACAATGAGTACGCACGAAACCGCCTTCGACCACTAACGAAGGTGTAAGTAACTTTGGCCTCCTTGACCTCCTTGAATTTCCTTCTCACTTCTGAAAAGAAGTCACTGGAGGTCAGTGAAAAGACGCCTCAGGAGGAAGACGACAAAGCCATTCGGTCAACATCGTTTGTTTGTTTGTTTCGTGGCAATCAAATGGCTGCTTTAATAACCGGGAGGAATCGAGGAAAAAAAAAAAAGAAAAAGCAGACACGAGCGGTAACCAGTCTTGTCTTTCTTCCCTCTTGTTGTTTATTCACTTTATATGTCAGCACGACTGGGAGACCTGTGAATGCTACGACTAGGTTAGCTTACTGGGTTAGCACAACACTTGAGATGGACAGTTTCTGAGTTCGCGTTCTTTCGACTTTCAAGGCTTTCAGGGGAAAGGGCATCTAAAAATAATCGGAAATTAGAAAGGTGAGAGGTCAATATGGCCACTATTATATATATATATATATATATATATATATATATATATATATATATATATATATATACATACATATATATATATATATATATATATATATATATATATATATATATATATATATATATATATATATATATATATATATATACATATACATATACACTATATATATATATATATATATATATATATATATATATATATATATATATATATATACTGAACATGTATAATATATAATATAAATATATGTATATATAATTTTATATATATATATTTATATATATATATATATATATATATATATATATGTGTATATATATATATATATATATATATATATATATATATATATATATGTGTGTTTGTGTATATATGCGTGTGTGTGTGTGTTTGTGTGTGTATTTAAAGTGTTTACCCCAAGAGCATTCAATTAACAAACTCTTCAGATAAGGAAAAGAGCGTTTGTTTTCCAAAACACCCTTTTATTCATAGTATACCTACGTTTTCATGTTCAAATGACTCATCAGGTGACTAGAAAACTCCTATTTAATAAGTGGTCGTCATTTAATATGGCGCGTGCTTTCGTGCTTTCTAAGTCCTTTCTGTTTACTTCGGCAATGCTTCCTCTCCGCTTTACTCGGGTCTGCTGGTGTACACCTTAAGCTTTTGTTATTTATTTCTTGGTTTTGGTGCCACCATACCCAGCTAAATTCCCATGGTCAGAGCACCATAGCTTCCTTTCCTGTTGACCCACTTTAAGAGTTTGGATGACCAAAAGCCATTACTGCATTAATTTGGAACACAGTTTATAAATATTTCCACCCCTGAGTTCTTAGAAGAGTTGATCCTCTTCAGCACACTTATAGCTTCCACCTGGTAATCTATCTTGAGGCTTCTTGCTCTCGTGAGGCTAATCTAAAGATAGCATAATTTTCTTACTGACAGTGACAGCCACTGCCGCGGGCTAAAATCTGCTATTGGCTGATCTGGAAAACATGATATAAATATGTAAGCTTGTCTGATGATATTTGCATGCAATCATGTACTTATGTTATACATATATAAAACCGTAAGATATATTTCTGTTCAGTCTCTGAATGAATGACTCATTTACTCTTACAGCTTTCTCAGTCACAGGGTTTCCAGTATCTTATGATATAGCATCATATAGTCAATATAGAATATAGATGTATAACTGAATCACGAAAATATGGAACGTGATGAATATATAAAGACAAAATCTACAAAGGAAAGAGAAACAATGGAGTTCTGAGAGGCCTTTCGACTTGTCGCCCTTTACTTAGCAGTCTGTTAAGTAAAGGATGACAAATCGAAAGGGCTCGCAGCACTCTCTTTCCCTCGTGGATTTTGTCCTTATTTATAGAATATAGATGTATGTCTTTTCTTTTCCTTGTAGACGAACAATATACTGCAATAAATTTCCTCAAACATCACAAAGCTTGGATGGTGTGGACCCGTGAGTTGAATTTAGTTATAGAATTTATGCCAAAGGCCAAGCACTGGGACCAGTGAGGTCATTCAGCGCTTAAACGGAAGTTGACAGAAAAAGTTTGAAAGGTGCAAAAGGAGGAAAACCTCGCAATTGCACTATGAATCAATTGTTAGGAGAGGGTGGAAAGTAAGATGGAAGAAAGAGAATATGAAAGGAGGTACAGTAAAATGAACGAAAGGGGTTGCAGCTAGGGGCCTAAGCACGCTGCAAAGAATCTTAAGTAATGCCTACAGTGTACCACATGAAGTGCACTGACAGTACTAACCCCCTACGGGGTGTGGACCCTTGAGGTGCGTGATAATTTTTTTCTAAAAATTACGCAGGGATGAGTTATTCAGTTATTTTGTGGCCAGAAGTTATACAGCAGATTGCGTGTTTACAGTGTTACACCGTAAATCACTTGGAGGATTTGTGACTCCGTTTTTTTTTATATTTGTTAGTAAAGTCTTCAATATGCATATTTAAAGAGAGAGAGAGAGAGAGAGAGGGAGAGAGAGAGAGAGAGAGAGAGAGAGAGAGAGAGAGAGAGAGAGAGAGAGAATTTGTTAGTTATGGATTAATTTCCCGGGAGGAAATAAGGGCAAAAAATGCTAACTGCGATTAAGCTTTGTGGATTGATTAAATACATAACAAACCTGACGATTTCTCCCCCTCCCCCCCCAAAAAAAAAACATAATATTCAAGGTCAGAATTGTTTGCGAGGTTACAAGGCCAGAAAAGGTGAGAGCAACCAACCAGCCGGCTTTTCGTTGCCCACTAGACGTCCGATGATATTTCAGGTGCCACGCCACTGACCTTGCACGGCGCGACGCCATTTGAATCTTTCAGTAAATTAACGGGACAGGAATGACATCGTGTATTCCAGTAAGAAATTAAATAGCAATGCTTCTGTACGTAACAGTTAAATTGAATGTATTATAATAAAAAACTGGTGTTTAGTAAATTCAAGTAGGAATTTTGTGGCGTTTGGTACGCCATGTTTGTAAAGGATAGGAAGTGTGCGGAAAATTAATAATAATAAAAAAAAAGAAATCGGCGAAATCTGTTTTTTTCTTTGTGCCATATAGTTATGTAAGAACACGTCACGCAATTACGTTGATAGGTTATCATGACTAAGAGAGAGAGAGAGAAAGATAAGCAATGAGTATTCTGCCCAGAGAGTAATGACGCATCATCGTAAGTTAAAACATTACATTAGGAGAATGATGTCATTAATTTGTCTTCATGGGTAATTACCATTGATGATAAAGGCATGGAATTGTCTCATTGAAAGTCGCCAGCCTCTCTCTCTCTCTCTCTCTCTCTCTCTTTCTCTCTCTCTCTCTCTCTCTCTCTCTCTGTTATGTTATGATTATGATAATGCGGACACAACATCTTTCGGAATGAGGTGTAACCTGTAATGAGATCCTGCCTTATACATTTCGTTTACAGCCTGTATCTTTCTTAGGGAGCTGTGTCTAGACCATTCCCAGTAGACCTATTCCCATTAAGGTCTATTCCTTCTTGTTTTTCACATCGGGATACTCCTTAATGATGCATGGGAATGGATAACGAGGTTAGGACTGGTAAAAAAGGGGAAAAAATCTTTTGTGTTGATGACGCTCGTTGAATACACCATTCTCGTACGTAATGCAAGTCCTTTCTTTCTCATTTTTTTAAGCTGCTGAGACTGGAGGTTGATTTATTATGTGTTTATGCATTCAGAATCATTCAATACGAGTTCACCAGTTCGTATTTGTTTGTATATGAGTATCTGTTCTTGTGTATCTGTAATCTGGAAAATTTTAAGAGCACCATTTTTTCATTACGTCAGTAATGAAAAAATGAAGGGTAGTTCATTTTTAATACGTCAGTTTCATTTTTCATCGTTGTTTCTCCTTTTTCAATCGTTGTATATTTCTTCGACGACAGACATAAGAGACGAAGAGGAATGGGAACGGCTACAAGTTCGGAGAAGCGAACGAGCAACTAAATAAACTAGCGTGAGAAGCAGACGACCTTGTCGAAAGTATTGATGTGAAATGATCAACTGAAAACTGTTGAGAGGAGAAGGGGTTAATACCAAAAAGCCTGTCTGTAGCCAGGGGCCTTTCTCATGGTATAAAAGTATAGGCGCGTAACTCCATGGGTATTGTCATCGCTGCTTTCATATGAATTGATCCCTGAAGGGTTAAATTAATATCACTCAGGATCATATTTTGTCATTGTGTAAAAGGTAAATTGATTGTTAAGTAGTAACTGTAGTAGCTAAAAAAGAGAATTGAGGTAAGAGGGAAAAAGAGCATAGGCCATTATGATCTTCAGCTTGTTTTTCAGAATTCGTGTATACGTTAAGCCCCCAAGTGTGTCCTGATTAGTTCATCACCTTTGATTCGCTTTGTTATTTGATTTGATTTTGATATAATTTTTTGATATTTAGGTTGTCAAGCCAAATACTGGGGCGCCTTCGGCCATTCGGCGTTTAAGAAAGTGAAAGGAGGGAGTTGGAGTGGTTGGACAGTACATAAAGGAGATAAATTATAAAGGGGATAAATTACAAGGATCTAAAGGTGGAACTGGGAGAAAACCCCACAGCTGCACTAAGCAGTGATAGTTAGAGAGGCTGGAAAGCAAGATTGGAGAAAGAAAGCGGGAATTGAGGTGAAGTTTAGGGTTGAAAAGTGGATAGAGCAAAGGGCCGAAGGACTCTGCAAACACCCTTCAGTACTAATACCTAAAGTGCACCATGTGAGGTGCACTGGCGGCATTATTACCCTAAGAGGGTTTCATTTTATTTACTAAGAAAGATGAGATTTTGGACAAAGGAGAACGAGTACTTATAACTGGAAACAAGTTATTGGAGAAAAGGGGGAACCATTTTGAGAACAAAGAGGAGCAATATCTGAAGTAAAGGAGAACGGTCGAGAAAAATGAGGAGCATTATCTAAAGTGAAGGAGAACGGTCGAGAATAATGAAGAGTATTATCTGAAGTTAAGGAGAACGGTCGAGAATA
>NC_089751.1:35443116-35450616 GCF_040412425.1 Macrobrachium rosenbergii | reverse complement strand
CACTGGACGCACAGCAAGCTCATTTGTCATAGAACTGAGTAAAATATGGCAGGATTTTCTTCCTTAATCTAATTTTTTTTTAATATTTAAGCTTACGGAAGTTGTTCATTGGATTTTTAGTCTGTTCTAGTATAACTCAGAAATTCCGTTGAATGAAACAAAGGAAAATCAGAGGGCAGACTTATGCGCATTCACTCCTGATGGGGTCTTCCTTTCACTGAGATTGTGGAGAGAAGTCTACTAAGTTGACTTTCTACTGGGATTTAATTTGATAAGTCGACCAAAGTATTTTTCGTCTTTGGTATATATATATGCAATAATTCACTTTTAAGATAGACTGGCAAACGCAAACTAATCAAACAATTTTTTTATTAGTTATAAAAAAAGAGAGGGAATGACATTTTCTTTAAGAATTTGATGGATGAATACCGTGGAAGAAAGAAAGAAGTAATGAATGAAAATGAAAATGGAAAAGTAAGCAGAAAGAGAAAATTGAAGCGAAAAGCAGACTCGGATAAAAGCGACGACAAAGTCTACTGCTGTCGAGATGTGAAAGGCTTCTTATATTTTTCTCCGAGGGATAAGATCAGCTGGAGGAAGGGTTTTCCTTGCAGAAGCGGAGAAGAAGAAGAAGAAGAAGAAGAAGAAGAAGAAGAAGAATAAAGAGGGAGAGAAAGAGATGGAGCTCCACATGGATGCTGTCTCTCAAAATACCCTCCCGTGCAAGATTTCTGCTGTCGAAAGTCTCCTAGCAAATCCTCCGGATCAGCTTTATTGCTCCGGTATTTTTCGTGTTCGTTGTTGTTTTCTTTCTTTTTCTTTTTCTTAATAATGACTGCCATTTACGTTTTAAGAATATGGCTTTGTCCAGGTTATGATCAGATGGCCTTGAGGAATGAAATGGGAAATATTTTTCTTTACTCGTTTTTCTATTTATATTTTACCGGTAACTTCGAGTTTAATTACAAGCAAGTAAAAAATGCGCCGAAGTTTTTTTGGTGCAATCGAGTTTTCTGTACAGCCGATGCAGCGTATAATCAAGGCCACCGAAAATAGATCTATCTTTCGGTGGTCTCGGTATAATGCTGTATGAGCCTCGGTCCATGAAACTTTAACCACTGCCCGGTGGTGGCCTATCCTGTATCGTTGCCAGAAGCACTATTATAGCTAACTTTAACCTTAAATAAAATAAAAAATACTGAGGCTAGAGGGCTGCAATTTGGTATGTTTGATGATTAGAGGGTGGATGATCAGCATACCAATTTGCAGCCCTCTAGCCTCAGTAGTTTTTAAGATCTGAGAGCGGACAGAAAAAGTGCAGACGGACAGACAAAGCCGGCACTGTAATTTTCTTTTACAGAAAACTAAAACCATCTTTATTTTCAGTTGAAACCTGCTGGGAAGTTACACCGGTGTTGTGGAGGAAATTTTCACCGATAACAAGAACAGTATTTGAAAAACAAGTTATCTCTTTCTTCTTAAATTAACACGCATCAGATGCAGAATTTTCATTGTTATGGAGGCGATTTCTACTGCTTCTTGCCTTGTTCCACAATTCCTTAAGAAATTTCCAGTGTCTTGAGGGAAACTTCCGATTCCCAAAGTCGATATCTGACCTTAGGATAAAGTTTAGGTGTCCGGAATGACTTCTGTGAGACACTTATTCAAAATATCCAGTGAAATGGATTTTAAAATTTCTTGATTGTGTTTTAGGAACTGATGCAGAGTACATGCTAGGAATTTTCTTATAACCTCAAGTCTCCTGCATTTACGGCTCACGCAGAAGGAAAAGAAATTTTCATAGTTGCTTCCAGATTCAAGACTCGAAGTAAGGTGTTGCTGTTGCCTAGATGACCTAAGGTAACCCAGTTTAACCTAATACAATCCCATATACCGAGCTGGACCCCGTAAACCTAGTTCAGAGCCGAATTCCAGTTACCAGTTTCTGTATTGCCAAGTCCACATTGTATACACTAAACCCCATTTTTCATCTGTAAGACAAATCTTTCAGTCCCACGGGGAATAATTCTCGTAGCATCAATATATATATATGTATATACTGTATATATATATATATATATATATATATATATATATATATATATATATATATATATATATATAATATATATATATATATATAGAATCTCATGGTCACTTAGTAATAACTACAGTGTTAAGAGAGCATTGTGGTTATAACAGTTTCACATATATAAGTATTTGTATGTGTGTATATGTATGTATATTCATTTATAAATCTAATATAAATGTTTTATATGTATACATACATCATACATACATAATATATATATATATATATATATATATATATATATATATATATATTTATATATATACTGTGTATATGAGAGAGAGAGAGAGAGAGAGAGAGAAAGAGAGAGAGAGAGAGAGATAAAAACTCTTTTCAAGGAAAAACGTGAAGATTCTGAGTGCTACGTGCCAATTGTACCGTCTCCAGTCATTAAAGAATAATCCCCAGAGCATCTCATTGGATCTGATTGAATCCCGGATCTCAGTCGAAAATTTGATGGATTCTGCTCTTGAAAGAACATAAAGATTATTTTGAATTCAGTTCGCACGTCGAGCTGAATTCAAAGGGGCTCTGGGATTGGAGGCAATTTGTTATCAATCCAACGCTGCTCCAGTTGGTAAAAGAGATAATTTGCATCTGTCAGCAAGACGTCAGGCCAAGCATTCCAAAAGAGAGATATTTTTTATCCCCTTGATTCATTGATTCATATTTATTTTTAGTTGATAGGTTGAATACTTAGTAGGGGCAGAGATATATTTTTATCGTAATAGAAGGTTAGAGTTCCAGCTTTTAGGAAGATTTCAGTCTGAGCATCCTTAAAGGCGACAACACAAAATATGTTTCGTTTTATTTTAATATATTTATAATATTTCAGTCTTTACAGAAGAATGAAAAGGAATATTATCGAATTGTCGTCTTTCGTATCCCACAAGGATTCTCTAGATATTATCGTGAAAATGTTTTAGAATAAGAACGAAGCTTGGTAATATCAGTTTCATTGCACAATTTAAGGAATGAAATGTGTGCCATTGAACTAGATATTAGGTTGAATATTCCGTATTGCAGCTAGAGTATACAAAGAATTTGCTGTGACTTTATCTCGTAAAGGTTGTGAGCTGAGTTGATTCAGTTATCAAAGACGTTAGACTTGTCTTTATCATGATGATACTATTTAGGATTTGTGTATAGCATTTCATGTTTATATATCTGCAGAGAAGCAGATTTCTTATAACTTTCATCTCACACCAGTAGGTTATTATTATTATTATTATTATTATTATTATTACTATTATTATTATTATTATTATTATTATTATTATTATTATTCAGAATGTGCAAACAATGATATGGAAGCAGGCTGAAAGTCCATCAGCTTGCAAAGCAAGTCTCCATAGAACAGAATGCGGACGTTAATGGAACTGTCATATGCAGAACGGTTGCAATCTTAATTGCATACGCAGTTAATGTGCATAAATATGATTGTGTATTCCAAGAAAAATTATAGCAAAAGCTTTTTGTTTCTTTTATATTCTTTATATTGCGGTTTGGACGAAACTTTTTTCTTTTTTTAAGAGTGTGTTCAATGTTGTTGTATCGTGGGGTTTTCCCGTTTACTTTTACTTCAATTTTAAAAAGTATTTTCGCATTTTTTATCACTTATTCTCTCTTTTCCACAATGATCAGCTTAGATACTCATGAAATAGGAAAATCTTTAAAAAAACTGAAGCATTTTTCTGATCGAAAGAAAAAGATCTACCGTTACATATCGTAATTTATTTCTCGTCTCTAGAATTGTAACATAGATATAGATAAATGTACAACACCAAGGATCATACACACACACACACACACACACACACACACACACATATATATATATATATATATATATATATATATATATATATATATATATATATATATATGTGTGTGTGTGTGTGTGTGTGTGTGTGTATATATATATATATATATATATATATATATATATATATATATATATATATATATATATATATATATACATACAGGGTGTTTCTAAATTAGAGCCTCCCCCTCTACAGCATAAACTAAAATTGATATGGACAAAAACAAAAGTAATTCAGAACAGGTATTTATTTAAGTTTCTCTCTGAGTATTTAATGTTTTGTTTGGCCTCCATCTGCCTGTACCACAGCCTGCATTCTTGAGGGGTATGGTTTCAGCAAATCGCAAAAAAGCTGAGACTCGAACTCCATTTCCCTGAGCACTTCGGTCACCTCTCTTCGCAGGTCGTCGAGGCTTGGTATACCATCACAGTTCACTGTGCGTGCTTCAGCATGATCCTTTAAGATACTACCAGTGCACAGTGTTTCAAAACAGTCCAAAACCGGACATAAATCCTTTTGGCCTAGTTTTTGAGTTTTTCTGAACTTTTTATGTCTGAAACGTTAGATTACAGGTTTTTATGAGTGTCTTGAATGATATTTCATATTGTAACACTTTTTGGCTCTGCATGGAATATTTGTATTAATTTATCCCTCAGAATACATTATCCTTACTGTTTTGTAGTTCTTTCATATATTAGTAGTGTAAAAATGTTGCTAAAGTTTTTCAATATTCATCATATCATTGGTAACTAAGAAAGTGATAGAATCCCTTTCATATGGTAGTTACTGAAGCACGTTGAAACTTTGCAAATATTAATTAGAATTATGCAAAAAAAAGAAAGAAAAAGAATTATGTTTAGAAAGAAATTAAAGATGGTCCAGTAATAAACAACCCATGAAATTTGATGTCGAATTGCAGTTCTTTCTCTTGTCTTTTGTGCGGTTCATTAGTTACTGAAACAAGATGAAAGTTGGCAAACAAAATGACGTAGTGTATAAGAAAATAAGGTTCCATTAATAAAGAATGCATGAAATTCATAGTTTTATTACTGTTCTTCATCTTATCTTTTATATGGTGCTTACTGAAAAAAGTTGAAACCTTGTAAACAGTATTTGATATTACTATATTTATACCAAACAAAATAGTAGGTGGCTGAGAAAAAAAAAATTAAGGATGCTCCATCAATGAAATTTATACAATTTAGAGCATAATTACAATTCTTCATCTTGCCATGTATATTCTTTTAAAAGCGATAGAACCTCCGAGGAAAATGACGATGACTTGTTGGTTTTAGGCTCTTTTCTCAAGCCCACAATACATGGATCAGAAGAGGCTAAAAGTCCATGCATAAGATCTTCATTACCACTTATTCGACTAGTTTTTCTAGTGTGATAAATCCTAAGTCTTTTATTGTCTTTATTACGAGTCTCTTGTGCCTCTTCACTAAGAGATCCAATTGGGACCAGAAGATAAGAAATAACATCACCTCCATGAATTAAAATCTGATGCATGGATTTTGGCATATAAAACCAAGGATATTTTTCGACATACAGTTGTGCTGTTTCTTGAGCATATTGGTTGAATTTCTCACTATCTATCTCAAAATTAGTGTTTATCACTTTAAGAATTACTCCGAGTCTCTTCAATAAAGTAGAGTCAACTCGTGTTATACGTGAGGAAATCTCATATTCGTCAAAGAAACGGCGAGCAGAATTGCCATCGTTTGAAGTTCCACTACCCCCTGGACATGGTATATCAACTATCAGACCAAGTTCGGTTCTTAATTCCCGTTGCACTCTTTTTTTTTCTTCTTCAAGTTTCCTCCTGTTATCTCCTGAAGCTCTCCATTTCTTGAAATCTAAACGATAGCTAATAAGGAGAATACATTCATAAAAGCGTATATAAGCATGAAGAGGTGACAGTCCATATTTCAGCATTTCATGATTAATTTCTCTGTTCTGAACTCTGTTGAGGTCATTCATTTCTGTTGGTTTTGCTTGACATATAACACAGACCTGACTTGACTTAATATTTCCTATAACCTGCATTACTTTACCATCTATCATAGAAAAAAACATTTTGTGACTTACTCTAAAATTTAAATCATACAGTCTAATAGATGAATCTGTTAGTGCATCCACTTCTTTTTCTAACAAACCAGCTTCTACCTTTATCAGTTCTGTAGTTTCTTTTTTAAACAATAACTTTATTGGCCTACATAATCTTGTTGACGAGGGTCTTGGATTGGTCCAGATAACAATTGTTTTTTCTTCACTAACCCCTTCTAATCTGATGGGGATAAAGGATATTAGAAAAAGATTATCTTCATCAATTTCTTCTTCTGACCTTTGCTTATACTTACTGTATCCTGTTGAGCCATCCATCCCATACTTACTAACTATAGTAAATTTGGAAACTTTCTTTAATATGTCTTCTTCATATGTCATAAGAATTCTTTTTGCTGTCAAATCCAGAATTTCTTGCAGCCTCACGCTACATTCCATTTCATTTACAAAAATATTCAATGGATATGTCTGACTTTTGGCTTTTAAGACCTCATGATAACTTGGGTATAAATCAAATCCATGATGAAGAGCTCCTTGCCTCAGAGTCCTATATGCCTCTATCCCCAAATATAGGTCAATTATCAGTGCAAGAGCTTCTTCTGCAGAGTATTGTGCCATCGTAGTTTCCTTCCTCAGAATAGCATTGTCCAGTTTCCTTAGTGTATTCGGCGAACTTAAAGAAACAGCTTTTACAATTTTTGCTTTTTTAGGTTCATGAGATGTCCATAGTGAGGTTGAGGTAGCATCTAGAAGTTGATCAGGTGTGAAATCTTTTCTTATGTCAGAAGTAATTCGCCTTTTTGACCGGTCAGTAAGGCTTTCATATGGTCCTGATGGCCTTCCTTTTGATTGGAGAGTTATTTGAGGATTAGCACTTGCATTTTCCTGTATCTTAGAATCTATTACATCAATAACATCTTTTCGGAATAGGGGAGCACTAAACCATTCTGGATATTTAGAGTATACTCTATCAATCATTCTGTTACACGATTTGAGTTTACTAAAAATTTATACATAAAGTCTTGTATTGCATTTGTTATAATGATTTCACTTTTATCATCAACATTCTTAACTGAGTACTTATTCATTAGGAATTCAACCAACTCTTTAGTGCCTATAGCTTTCAGTGACTTTGAGTGATATGTCATGGCTTCATCAATAAACTCCTTTCTAGTTAGAGTCACACCTGTATCTGAAAAGCAAAGCGCATACATTACACACTATTAGTTACCTTGCATTTGTTAAACATAGGCTATGTGCAGGATTTGAAAAATTTTCCTTTTCCTGTCATAATAAAGAAAGCAAAACTCTATAGACCCCTGACAATTGATGACCGTGATATTCATCAAGAGAATGTGCATAAAATGTACAATTGAAACGTCAAGTTAAATGAATACATAGAATAATTTTTTTGAAGGTTGTGCAGAGTTCTAAAAGATAAGATTAAAAATGATGACGATGACAAACGCAATTCCTGTAATCTGTTACTAGTTTTTCTTTGCATAAATGAACAGA
>NC_089751.1:35430616-35438116 GCF_040412425.1 Macrobrachium rosenbergii | reverse complement strand
GATATATATATATATATACACATACATGTGTGTGTATGCATGTAAATATGTGTGTGTATGTGCACATATATTCATTATATGTAGATAGATAGATAGATATGCCTACGTATCAAGGCTACTATTGCCTTTTATTTGTTTTGTCCTTTCCAGATTTATAATTTTCATAGGACTGGTGTTCAATAGTCAGTTTTTCATTCAATAAAATGAACTTCCTTTCTCTTAGAAAAAGGTATATTTACTGCTAATGTTAATTAAGCAGATGAGAGAGAGAGAGAGAGAGAGAGAGAGAGAGAGAGAGAGAGAGAGAGAGAGAGAGAGAGAGGAGAGAGAGAGAGAGAGAGAGAGAGACGTATCACCCTCTTCCGAGAATGCATCTTGGAAACGAGAGAATAAGCTGAGCAAATGGGGTGACACTTCTTTATTTTTATGTACAGAACAACAGGACAATTTTTCTTCGCCAAGAATTAGCTGTCTTCGTAATTGCCCTTTTAAGAAGATTTAGAAGCTCTTCTCATGACGTTGCACTCTTATGGATATTTATTGGAGGCAACATTAGGCCTGGAGAGAGCATGTGAGAGAGAGGAAGATAATGTATTCTTTTCAAAGCACTATCACCATTTATTATATTCTGTCTTTATATTTGCCTATTTGTGAGTGTTCTTTGTCATTTATTTTCGCCGGGGACATCTTTGTCTTTTTTAAGATTTATAGTTAAAATAAAACTTTCCTGGCATAAAATTAAGGAAACTAATACCGCAGATGTCATACAGCCGAAAATATCTGGTAAGCTCATGGTTGATTGTATATTATTATTATTGTGTGTGTCTGCGTATGTGTGAGAGAGAGAGAGAGAGAGAGAGAGAGAGAGAGAGAGAGAGAGAGAGAGATTGTTTGTGTGTGTGTACGATAGGGAGAGAGAGAGAGAGCTTGTGTGTGTGCATGTGTGTTTGTGTGAGCGAGAAAGAAAGAGAAAGAAAAAATGAGAGAGTAAGAGAGAGTTTGCGTTTGCATGAGAGAGAGAGAGAGAGAGAGAGAGAGAGAAAATTTGTGTGAGTGAAAGAGAAAGAAAAAAAGAGAGAAGGAGAGAGTTTGCGTTTGTATGAGAGAGAGAGAGAGAGAGAGAGAGAGAGAGAGAGAGAGAGAGAGAGAGAGAGAGAGAGAGAGAGAGTTAGGAGTAAATTAAGATAAAGCCCCAGTTGGGGAATTCATCTTCAGAAACTTTTCTTCCTGCTAACGTGGTTTTGCTCGGGTATAGTGTCTTTGTTTACGTATGAATATGTGTATTCATTTATCTATTTATTAATCTACTCTCTCTCTCTCTCTCTCTCTCTCTCTCTCTCTCTCTCTCTCTCTCTCTCTCTCTATATATATATATATATATATATATATATATATATATATATATATATATATATATATATAATATATATATATATATATATATATATATATATATATATATATATATCTTTACATATATTTATATATATGTACATAAGTAAATATGAAAAACCTCACGTATTTAAGGGAAAAAATTTGCGTATATATATATATATGTGTGTGTGTATGTGTTTGTGTATGCGTGAGTGTGTTTGTGCGGGTGTGTGTGTTTGCGTGGGTGTGTGTGTGCGAATTTTGAAGTTTTGCCACTTATACAATTGAAGTTTTGATATTCACAAATATTGTGTCACAAATCTTGTTTGATATCGAATTCACTATACCCTGGGAATAACTTACACCCATAGGGAACTATGACTAAACAGTTTTTTTGGACCTTCCAGGATGATAGCTGGGTGGTCAGAGTCATTGCCTATCGTTGTCTCTGAACCAAAGGCCACGGTTCGAATCCTGGCCGACGCAGAAGTCCTTATCAGTTCGAATTCCCTTTAAGTGTAAGTTATTCCGAAAGCATAGTGAATTGGATATTAAACAATATTCGTGGCTTAACCACTAGATAGATATATATATATATATATATATATATATATATATATATATATATATATATATATATATATAAATTTACTTTTGCTTTGTCCATGCTTGGCTGTTGCCCTACCAACTAGCCCATCCAGCTGGTAATGGTTACCAGTGTTTAGTCAAGAAAAAGGCGTAGAGCTAACGATCTCATCCCTAAAGACTTTCTGGGTTACCGGAATGCTGTATCTTTCTGGTGCTATTTTCTCTAAAAGGGAAAAATTTTGTGATTAGAAAAAAAAATCTTAAATACATGTACATTCACGCATGAACTGCACGGTTATGAAAATTTACTAAGGATGAAAATTGAAAGACGCAGAGATAACATATAATGTGGTAACTAGCTTATTAATGAAAAGGGGAATCATTGTATTGTTTTGGTTTGAGTAAGTAGAGAGAATGGGAGAGGACTGGTTGATCAAAAGAATAACTAATTTGAGTTTTTTATGGTGGGATGGTAGAGGAGATTAAGACCTTACTAGTTCTGGCATGAGGCATTTGAACGAAGTTTCCATAGTATCCAGGAACAGAGGAAGCTCGTGTTACAGCGGAATGAGAAGTTGTAAAGTAACCCGACGTGCTGCTGATGATACATTTGCAAAGATATACGAAGAAACAGATAGTAATTTTCCACTCGGGTGTCATCCTTGATTCAGCGGTTAAGGATGGAATTGACAAATACAGCTGCATTGTTTATCCGCAGGGCCAGTACCTAATGAATTTTTTTTTTTGTTTGTAAAAGAAATATGAGGTTATGTATGATATATTTACATGCACAAGTTTGTATAAGCAGTGCATGTAATTGTACATACTGAACGTTATAGAAATATACAAAATAATAATCAATCTTCCTACATGCAAGAGAAAGTAGTGGACACGCCAAATCTATTATTTAAATAATTCATGTTGTTTTGCCTTTGATGCCGTTCATTGCATGTTGAATTTTAATGCCTGACACCCAAATAAAAAAAAAAAAACAGTTGAAGAGAATGTGGTGTGATTTTTTTTCTCCGTTGGTTTCATTCTTGAAAAGTGAATGCCAAGGGTGATAGCATATAAAAGCCCATCCCTACCCATCTGTCTTAGCCCATGCCCAACCCCCGCTGCTCTGGATCTCTTCTCCGTCCTCTCCATACCCCACCCCACCTCCCTTCCCAAGTTCTAACTGAACTTTCTGGCTCCTCCTAAACCGGTTGCCGAAGTCGCCTGCCAGGAAAGCAGTGGTTCTAACTCCAGTTCCTCTTTTAGTCAGTGGCGCCTCTGTCCGTCTTACTTGCCTGTTCGTCTGGCTGTGTGTCTGTCTGTCTGTCTGTCTGTCTGGATCACTTGCCAGAGGCGGAATGGTTGTGAAAATGTACATAATGCCATATAATCCAGCGTTTGTGCAATGTAGTCGGATAGATAATAATTTGGATGAGTGAGAGGTGGTTGTAAGCGATATTTTTTTCTTCTGTGTGCTTATACGGTGCCTTGGTAGCTTGCTTTACAAGCTAACAACGGCGTTGTAGACTTGTTCAGTATGATTTTTTGCACGTTGTTTAACTGTAATAATAATAATAATAATAATAATAATAATAATAATAATAATAATAACAATAACAATAACTGTTTTACCGTTTTCACAACCACGATAAAGGGATGACTTTCAGTGAGTGATGGACGAGGAGTTATGGCGTCGGGTTTCCCGATCCTGTAACCTTCCAGTCTTTCAAGAAGCAACCCTTTCGCCTCCTTCGGCGTTAGGCTCCAGTATTTTCCCCTTTCCATTTCTTTTCCGCGTTTCCTACATCTCTCTGTAGAATCTGAACTCTCTTGATGAATCTGTAAGGAAATAGAGCTTCCCTCTTCAAACGAATCTGGAATCCCTTCAGAAGCCTCTCATTGGTAATATTTTATCTTTTTTTTTTTTTAGTTTTGAACTTCAGTTTGAAAGGTGAAATGTTAGTGCTGTTATTTTGAGATTTTTTAAAAATTAAATATTGGTTATGTAAAAAAAAAAGGCGATTATTTTCCTATCAGTGAAAACATAAGCCGATTTGCATATGGTGTGTTTTCGTACAGCAAATATAATTTATCATTCTTGTAAATTACACGTATGTACACAAATACACCCTTGTGATTCAGCACACTTCCCCATATTTTATATATGCAACCGTATAAAACCGCACTCGAGCATTCCTTTCACTCCGGATTCTGAAAATAGTCGGACGGATCCCAGCGGGAGAAAATCCTGCTAAAAACGTTTCCTTGCCTTCTTTCTTCCTAGGGATGATAGGCCAAGGTTGCTTTTCTTCGATTCCGCTCCCAGGCTCAAAGCGCGGCCCTTCTTTCGCGTATTTTCTGCATCAGGGAACCCGGATTTATTTCCAGGTCGAGTAGTGGTACGGAAGTATCGACCGCTGACGCAGAGACGTCAAGAATACGTCGACTGACTGAATGGTAGCAGTGACCTAACCAGAAATGTGATATAGTATACTAACTCCTTTTTCATTGGTCGATGGTGTAATATTAGCTGCGACTACAACTCCTTTTCAGTGGTAGATGGTTTAATGTTAGCAGCGACTGCAAAAATGTTGACTGACAGAATGTCTATTTAAGATTTAATGGTAATAACTGATTGATAGCAGTGATTACATCAATAACTATAGTAGTCTGGCTACAAAAGGTTGAGACTCTAAGGCGATTAGCGCTGCTGCCGTATTTTCGTAACTCCGTTCAACCTTTTCAGGAAAAAGGGTGATGATATGGTTTTTTTTTTTTTTTTTTTTTTTGAGCGGCGCTGCCATTTCCTCGTGTATGGATGATTAAGTGAAGTGACCTTAGGTCACAGTAAAAAGGGGATTGTCAGTCACCTCTGTCCATTCGTTAGTGCAAAAGCAAAACACAAAGATCAAAACATTTGACTTGGACCTTTTTGTATATCTTTTCATATTGCTCAAATATAAAATTTATGTAAAGGTATATATATTCACATATTGTGTGTATACCCTGTATGTATATATGTACGTACGTTGATATATATGCATGCATACACATGTTAAAAACGAAGTCACTTGTAAGTAAAAACAAATAGCTGGACAGTACGTTCGAATATGGATTAACCTTAATCTCAAAGTTAATCCTGAAAGTGTACCGTTTTGAATTGAGATTAAATACCTCCTTCGGCAAGATCGGAAACATGTCGGCGCCGCTAATTACAAGAAAATCTCAACCAATCGTAGCAGGACTACAGGAAATGGTTAATTGACATTTTAAATTTGAATTACCCAATGCCAGGTGACATGTAGTCACGGAAACGGAGAAATTAATTAACTCTAAGCATTCTTACTTATACTCAGTCATTCGAGTTAAACTAACCTGCACTGTTGTCTTGGTGAAATCATCACTACCATCCAGTCCTCAAGCTCTGAAAAGCCCAGTTTTCTTTTTGAAATCTGTTGTGCTGTTATTGATATCGTTCGTTCTCTAAGTCTTGGGAAGTCAGTTAACATAGTAAAATATATTTTGTGCCGTCATTACAGTCGTTGAGTCAGTCAGGTTATCATTTTATAGTTTCGTGCAGTGATTGTCATCATTCAGAAATTATAAAATTATATAGTTTTTTAAAGTAGTCCTTATTATTTCTGTCGTTCAGTCTTAATGAGTTACTCGGCACTTCGATATTTCCTTTGCCGTAGTCAATGCAATCCTTCAGTCATCAAGAATCAATCATTTGGTGTAGCCTACTTTTAATATATCTCAAGGCCAGCATTCTCTCTATAACTCAGTGACAGCCACCCAACAGTTGATATTATCTTCTGATCTGGTTGTTGTTAGCAATCAGTCAATGGAATAAATCACACAATCTGTTCATTGTTAGCAGTCTGCTGTTGCATCAAACTGATTCGCTTTCAGTCGTTTTACTTTAATTATTGTCAGTTGTATTGTTTAATCAGTGAATCAGAACTTGGAGAAATCTTTTTCTACTTCCATTTTCCTCTCCCCGTGTCACCTTAGGCTTTCAAAGTCATTCCCTGACGGTGCAGCGTAAGTCTTCGCAATTCTTTTATATAATGACTGATGAGTAATGTAGCTTGGCTTTCAGAATGTCAGTCAATAACTTCTTCACTAATTTTCAAATAGTTATTATCTTGACTTGGGTTGTCGTTTGTAGTCAGTAAATGAATTTACGAATTAATATGTTTTTATATATACCTAGTTTTCATTGTAACGATCCAGTTAATGAATATTAATGATTTATGTAATTATTTTAAAACTGGTGAATGTTAGAATTCAGTCGCATAATCGATCGCTTAGTAATTTTTAGAAAGTTTTGACACTATTATGATTGTAAATCAGGTTTTTACTTAATGTTGGTTTTTAACTAAATATTCTCTCTTGTTTGAGGTAAAATTAGTCAGAATCTGATAGAATCAAAGACTACTAATGTCTTGGTATCCTTTCGATTCTTTTTGGGGCTTAAGTGAAGCAGCGCATCACTTAATATATTACTAACCAGTTCTTACAAACCTCCGGCATCTTCATCTGTCAGCCGTTATTCTGTGTATGTGTGTGTGTGTGTGTGTGAATTTCCAAATCATTTGACATTTTTCTTGCCTATGTTAACATCAGCAGTCTTTCTTTGCATGAGAAACATCGCGTCAGTTAAAGTTCATTGTGGCAGAGGTTATGTGTCAGTTAATATCGGCTTATCCACAGTCACAATAAACCTTCAAATAGTGGGTCATTTGGTGTTCCACGCACCTTGGCCCTTGTCAATCTTCAGCTGATTAGGCAGATCGATGTAGCCCTATTCATTGTCAGTCCTGAATCAGAAAGTCAGACCTTTGGTGATATCTGACACTGTTGGCCCTCTGTCATCGTCAGATTCATTCAGTGAGCCAGAACTCTTGTGTTAGTTGAAATTTGTGTATTTTTCTTTTTATGTCATCAGATCAGTGAGTCAGAACCGTTACGCCGATTGACAGTGTCTGGAATCCTTTCAGTGAGTCAGAATAGTCGTGTCTGCTCATATATTGAGGACTTCTCTCTTGTCACGCTTCAGTTACAGTGTCAATTGTCACGCTCCAGTTACAGTGTCAGATAATCACCGAGTCAGTTGGCAGTATTGTGGCCTATACCATAGTTACCTCTGGTGAAGTAGATCAAAATATCACGTGTCAGTCGACACTGTTTGCTCTGCCATTGTCCACCTTTATTCAGTGAGGTGGTGAATCATGATCTCAGTTGACTTTCTGTTGGACTTGCTCACAGTCGACTTACATTTGCTATTGTCAGAGTGCCATAATTTCAGCTGACATTGGAATATATTAAGTTCACAGATTTTTATCTTCTTTTTCCCCCCCCTCTCTTGTTCATGTAATATCAGAGTCGCCTCTATTTTTTAAAAGTGTCAGCATCCATTCAGTCAACGGAAAGACTCTCTCTCTCTCTCTCTCTCTCTCTCTCTCTCTCTCTCTCTCTCTCTCTCTCTCGTCGTTTACCAGTTAAATCGACGAAACTTTTGGAAGATCGCGCACGTAA
>NC_089751.1:35390616-35425616 GCF_040412425.1 Macrobrachium rosenbergii | reverse complement strand
GAAAAATGGGAAGGGGCACGCGTGACTGGGGAACTGAGGACAATGGTTAACAATAGAAGGAACTCTCAAAAGGGGCGTGCTACTTGCAAGTGGCTGCTAAAAATGTCACCGTAGGTGCGCATTACTAGGGTCAGGTCAGATCAGTAATGACTCGCGGTAGGGTCCTGCACTTAGTTTCTCATTAGACACCTGCACTGGCTTAACTAAGTCTGGGAAAACATGGAAACACTTGGTATGAAAACACCAAAACAACTAGTACTTCTTTTGAAATGTACTTTAATTCATATTGGGAAAATAAAAATAAGCGAAAATCAAGAGGGGAAAAATTACAACAAACAGCAAAGACGTTTGTAACAATATCTGTCTATCTATCTATCTATATATATATATATATATATATATATATATATATATATATATATATGCATATATATAACATATAATACATCTATGTATGTTTGAATGTATAACTTGTATGTAGGCCTTTAAATTTGGTTCTGAGTAAGTCAATTTGAAAATGTAATTACATTTATAAGCTACATTGGGTGCCATGCAAATTTCTTTAATTCACTCTGTATTTGATTTTGCAGTTGTTGGAGAGGGCTGCTGGATAAAAATCAAAATGCCAGTTTTGTTCAATTTATATTGGTTTAATTTAATGATGAACTGAGATTTATTTTGCTCTGTTGACTGTTTACGGATTCGATGGTATTAGTTTGTTTTATTTTCATTTTTTAAATTTTATTTTTATTTTTAGCTAATTTACCCATGTTTGGAATATTTCCGCTAGATTTTATGTTTGTCAACAGTTGGTGCCTTCGAAACAATGCCCCCTGCTGTCCATTATTTACCAAGTTTATCGTAAATGAATGATGTCAGTTGATGTCATTCTGACAACTATATGTTTTTAGGTTATATAGATTAATTGTTATTATAAATCTTGACGTCATTCCTTTCGTCTTGTTCGTAAATATGCTTACCTTTCGATGGTTTTAGATATGTTTATTGTTCTGTGGATGCTTATTTTTCTATTTATATAGGTATGCTAATTTTTCTGTGGTTGTAAATATTATGCTAAATCTATCCTGCTTCTGAATTTTCAAAAGCTTTTATGATATTACTTGATATAAGTTTGTTCGATTTTTTTTATTATATCAACTTAACAGCATTTTCTTTCCTTGATTGCGTGCGTTTCCCTCTCCCTTTCACTGGGAGCCCGACCTTCACCCGCCGAAACAGACGAGCGAATTTGGAGTAACTCAATAATCAATCTGCCGATCAAGTCCTTAAATCATGGAGGTCTGACCCAGTGTGACCTGTGATACACTTATCCGACACTAGGTCACGATCCGCTGGTCGGGCGTGACCGCGCCCCGAGGGCCTGTCATACTGGACCACGCATGTAGAATATCTATAGACCTTGGTATAGAACCTATGTCAAGTTCAGCCTTGCTCGTAGATCGTTTGTGAGGTCGGGCCAGCTTTGACTGTACCTGTGTCAGTGTGCCTTGGGGTTGAAGGGACTCCTAATTTTAGTCCTTCCTGCCTAGGATTATCGCTTATTTGAAGGTTATGACTGTTTTCTTATCAGAGGATCAGTCTTTTATAAAAAGTGAAAAATGCGCCGAAGTTACGTCGGCGCTGTCGAGTTTTCTGTACAGCGTATAATCAAGGCCACCGAAAATAGATCTTTCTTTCGGTGGTCTTGGTATAGTGCTGTATGAGCCTCGACCTGTGAAACTTTAACCACGGCCCGGTGGTGGCATATCATATGTCGTTGCCAGAAGCACGATGATGGCTAACTTTAACTTTAAATAAAATGAAAACTACTGAGGCTAGAGGGCCTCAGTTTGGTATGTTTGATGTTTGGAGGATGATGATCAACATACCAATTTGCAGTCCTCTAGCCTCAGTAGTTTTAAGATCTGAGGAAGGACAGAAAAATTGTGGAGAGAAAAAAGTGCGGACAGAATAAAGTGCGGACGGACAAACAAAGCCGGCACAATAGTTTTCTTTTGCAGAAAACTAAAAAATCCAAAAGATTAATTACTCAACTTATGTTAGTGCTTTACACTGAGCTTTTTTGCGCTTACACTGAACATCTGTCGCCACAGATCAAACACGAAATAAAGGAGTAAATTTCTTGTAATTGTGATGGGTCATTCGTTGACTTCGTCGGTTAGATGTTTGTTAGCTGCTCTCGTCTGGTGCTACTTGTTTTCAAGAAGTTAATTCGATCTCGTTTAGTTCAGCAACAGTGAATGCGCTCCTAGAGTATATTCACGTTATACTAGTAATTTCGCTCGTTTTCTTTAATATTTCTTGACTTGAAGGAACAAGAGTGTAGTCCATGAATTCATGATCTTTGTTCGAGGCTCGAGAAGAGTCAGCCTGCTGTCATATGACACACGAGAATTTTGAGTCAAAAATACGCATTGTCACTTTATACTGTGTTGAAATATAGTTGAAATAATGTTATTGAACACCTATAGTAGATTAACTGTTCATAATTGAATTCATACTGTATGTATGTTTGTATATCGGAATGTATGTATGTGCATGACTGTATGTGTACGATAATGTCCGTAAACCATCAGCGTGAAAACACGAAAATATTCCCAAAATTCAAAACTTGGTAGTGATGGCCAGCCATGCAGTACTCTAAATTCAGGTCTTTCCCAACTTCCTCGACTAACTTTTGCACCGGGAATTTATGGGATTTAAAGAAAAATGGCTTCTCTTAACCTCCACGACTTTCCCATTCGTTGTTAGGGCCAGGATCCAATCCCCTCCCCCACCCCCTAGCTCGTGAGGTCATGCTTCGAGTAATTTCATGAGTAGGTATGATATAAGGAGTCTTCGGTGAGTAATCTGTGCATTGCAGCTCCTCTCTCTCTCTCTCTCTCTCTCTCTCTCTCTCTCTCTCTCTCTCTCTCTCTCTCAAAAAAAAAAAAAAAAAAAACAGCCATAAAACCTTAGGATGAATTAAGGCTATCGTAAATCTACAATGAAAATAAGACAGAACTAGGTAGCAGTGTAATGAATTACACGAAGGTGGCGATGATGACGTGCTCGATAAGCATAATGACATGGAGAAAATGAGAGGTGGAAAATGATGATGTCAGGTAATGATGACGTACCTCCGATGATGTGTTCGGTCGTTATGAGTGTCATAATGACCATCGTGAGGAGGCGTTTATCTCAGTGGCCATGAATTCGCTCCCCATCTCATGATAAGCTTCCTTAATCGGCCTTTCGGGGGATTTTCAGTGTTTCCCACGCTGACGTTTTTGGCGAAGTCTCCATTTGCTTACGTGCGATACCAGTTTTTCTTCTGAATGATTTATATGTATATGTATATATATATATATATATATATATATATATATATATATATATATATATATATATATATATACATACATACACACACATTATATTTATATATATAATACATATATATACTGTATATATACACAGTATATGTATTATATATATAAATATCTGTATATATATACATATATATAAAGTGTGTATTTATGTATGTATTATTAACAGAACCTCATGTAAAGAGGATGGTATCTAAAAGATATTTTTATTAAAAAAAAGCTCGAAGCTTTCAAGGATTGTCTGTCCTCATCGTCTGGTGGCCCGCAAGATGAGGACAAGCGTTCCATGAAAGCTTGTAACTTAAGAAAAAAAAAATCCCTGTTTGATACACCCTGTTTAAATGAGGCCTTGTTATTAATCGTATTAATGCACAGAACAATTGTGCAAGTGTGTGTGTCTGTGAGTGTGTGTGTATGTATGTATGTTTGTATGTATGTATGCACTTTTTATTTCACTATTTATTCCTTATATTCTTAATTTTGACACCCCTTTCACATTCCAACATTCTTCCACTCGGTAGCAATTTTCCCATCATTTTTAAAATTGTTCCCTTTTGAGCAGTTTTACCTTTCATGTTTTTGTTGACTTTTTTTCTTTTCTTTTTAAAGGATTTCATGTATTTTTCGTTTTTCCTTTCATTGTGTGGTACAATTGCCCCCTCATTCTGGCTGTCCAGCCGGCAGTCTGGCTTTTCTATGTCATAAATTTCGTTTTAAAGTTTTGCTATGGAAGCTTTCAAAACTCATGAAATTAATTGTATACACTTTGAGAGAGAACATTAATAATTACAGTATGAAATAACTGTTGTTTCCCGTCTTTTTCACATATAATTTATTTGGCAATAAGATTGCATTATGTTTCTTCTGACCATTAAATACACTAAAATTCTTTTCAAAGATTCCGTTCTTCACTGGCATGGTATGCCATCCTCCGTTACGTCATGACCGTTTTGACAAGCAGATTGAGATCTCATTAATGAGGCTGAGAGTTAATGAGATTGAGATCTCATTAAATCTTCGACACCTCGTTTGTCAGACACCAGTGGTTTCCCTCGTCTTGGACACATTGCGAGACTTCGTTTTTAGAGTTATGAAAACTTTCGCTCATATTGCTCATAGATCGTCCGCCTTTTTACTTCTTCTTTTTCCGCTGTCAGAAGTTTGGTCTCATGATGCAAATGTAATCTCGAGATTATCGGCATTAGTTGTGTGTGTGTGTGTGTGTGTGTGTACACGCATGTATGTGTGCGTATCTGCGAGCCGTAATATATTTATATGAGTAATAAATCAATGCTCAGCGTACTTGGTAGGACACACTTTCTATTAAATAGATACCATTGTTTATTGTTTGTTAAAGTGATTATGTCACAACTTGTGACATAATCACTTGTGCAGCTAATCGTGCATTTTGTAAGTTCAGCTCTCCCTCAAGGAAAAAAAAAAATGGCGTTGACATAAACACGCGAGGATTGTGAGTAGTTATTAACTATCATCTGAGAGGTACCGTGCAAGGGACCACTTACCAAGTAGGCTACCCTGGCTACTCTGGGGCCGAATTAGAAAATACTGTTCACTTTAAACTTTAGTTACAGCTTTGTTGAAACACAGTTTATTTTCGTATTTTTACGAGTTGAAAACCAGAATCGACTAATGGAATAGTGTACAAAAGGCAGCGTCAGTTTTTGACAATAATAGTACGTGAACTCAGAGGCTTGCACCTCCCTTGTAGTAAACATGTAAGCGCTCACATAGACACAGATATACACAGTCACCCGCCTTTGAATCTGTGATGGGATTTGCACGACGACATTTTACGTGTAATGAGATGTCATATGTAGAATTCGGCACACAGTGCCCCTTTAATAAGTTTAATCCCTGAAGGGGAGGAGCAAAAATATCTGAGGTCACGGTTTTGAGGTCAGACGCAGTTAGTAGATTCCCACAAAGCTTACTCATGGGATTATTAGTTTCATTAGTAAAAGTTTTAGTCTTCATCGTGACCAAATACTATGAGGCATCGCTTCGTATTAATCTTTCATCAGCAATCACTTGTTTCCAGTTATCACTCTGAAGTAAACACAGAAATGGTTATGACAAGCTGTAGTAATGACCATCTGCTCTCATAAAGGAAAAGACATTTCTTCCTACGGTGAACCTCGTAGATCCATCTTACGGGCTTTCTAGTAGCACCTCGAATGAGTGGTTTTTGGTACCTGCACTGCTACTAACAATAATTCTATGTTGGTGGCGACAAATGGACATAATGGATTGCTTTCATTATGATGGATTTATAAAAAAAAATAATTTATTTAATGAGAATACTATAATTTTTTTCAGTATCCTACCAGGAATTGTGAAGGAGACTGAACTTGGGTGTTTTAATCGCATTGTCAGCTGACAGTGTGATTATCATAACTAAGTTCGTTGGAAAGAAATGAACATGAGATATTTAATTACAATGTAACGAATATTTTGCCTTTTTCCTGTTATTTCTAATATTTCGTAGTTCTGAAAAGACTTGTCTTCATAACGCTGTCGAAATTATTTTCTTTTAACGCTGTTAATATATATATATATATATATATATATATATATATATATATATATATATATATAAATACATATATGTATGTATATATATATATATATATATATATATATATATATATATATATATATAAATATAAGAATTTTGTAGCTGTACAAAGTCATTTAAAATTGGATATAAATTTTGATGTTTCAAACTATACATATGCTGATAAATAGTAGAGACTCGAGAGTAAGTATTTTCTTAAGATTTATTTATGTGGTCATGTGTAAAGTTATATTCAGTAATTTTCCAGATACTTTGTGTAAAGAGAGAGAGAGAGAGAGAGAGAGAGAGAGAGAGAGAGAGAGAGAGAGAGAGAGAGAGAAGCATGGCCAGTAACGATGACAGTTTATGTTACCGATGAGTATAATTATATCAGTGAAAGTTATATGTGAGACATTGAGCAGTAGTAAAAATAACCCAAGTTAATGCTTGCAGTACCACTTAGAATTTAATGACGGAGCTCGTGGAAAGGAAGAATGTTCCATTGAGTCACCCAGGTCATCACGAACGGTCTACTACTTAAGAAATGAAAAACGATCAAAACAAGCAGCACTTTTTAAGGAAACTGTGCCAACGCATGTTGTTGTGTTTGTGCGTCTAACGGAGCCACTTTCTCGTGGCATATGGCCGGCGTTACCAACACACACACACACACACACACACACCACGTCATCCCGGCACGACGACTTATTATACATTTTTTGCACCAACCCCCGAAACTTTTCACTTTTCATGGAAGTGAGGAGAACAATTCACCTTCCGCTTTTTTTTTTTTTTTTTTTTTTTTTTTTTTTTAGCAGCCGTCTCCGTCTGCTGTTTTTTTTTTTTTTTTCTTTTTTTAAGACGTCTCCGTCTGCTGTTGTTGCCGCTATAACAGCAGCAGGTCGCCGCATTAATGTCAGGCCTTCCGCCTGTTTGCCATCACCTTGTACCTTTTCACTTTTCATAGAATTACCTGGGGTACGTATCGGCAGCCACCCCCCTCCCCTCCCTTCTCACACACACACACACACACATACACACATCTGTCGTACCCGAATTCTGCCACTGCTGAGGCTACTACTACAGGTGCTTGTGGTGTCGGGCCTTCCGCCTGTTGGCTACATTACGCAATCTTTTGATTTCTTTCCATGTTTTATGGCGTTATTAAAGTAAGCGTGTCGTTTTCGCTGCGGCTTATTTTTTTCAGTCATTTTTTGTACGTTGGTTTTCGTAGCGGTTTCTGAATGGTGCAAATGTCATCATCTATTTTTATTCTGTCAGGTTCTTCTTTCGTTTATTTTTTTGTTATCACAGAAGGAATGCCAATTATGACGAACCTAGATGCATATTCTTTATGTGAAATGCTTGATAAAGATGACATCGTCAATTTCCTATAGGATAAAGACGAAAACATTTACATTTTTCATAGAAATAATAATAATTTTATCGAGTTGTACACGCTGAGAACGCTCCCACAAAAACAAAAAAATTTTGCTCCCGTGTCTTGATCCTCACCAAAGGAAGAGCACCTGTCATGGGCGGAACTGCGCAGGCTCAGCAATTATGAATAATGACCCCTCCAGCCTCGCCTTTTCCTTTCGATTTCCTTGCCTTCCCCCCCCGCCCCTGAAAGGCATTGTTTCCCATCCCTCCCTCCCCACCTCATACACCCTCCACCTCCTTCTCCACGTTGGCAGGTAGGTCAACAAGAAAGCGGCATTAACCAAAAGCGACGCTGCTTCCGGCATTCGAGTGCCTCCCTGATCTCCCAGCGCAATCCGGAAATGGTGCTCTCGTGGCTTTTGTACGGGAAAGTTGCGTGTTTTTATTTATTTGTTTATTTATTATTTTATTTTGCGTTTTGTGATACGAGGGGTGTACGGAAGGGTTATAATCTAGCTGAGTGCTTACTGCGTAGTGATATGGCTTTAACGTACTAAACATATTAATTATCATATATGTACTTATTTAGACACACACACACACATATATATATATATATATATATATATATATATATATATATATATATATATATATATATATATATACGGTATATATGTATGTATATGCCTTGAACAAGTAAACATATTAATTTGATATATACTTGTATGTATATATATATATATATATATATATATATATATATATATATATATATATATATATATATATATATAATCATCAAACTAAAGCCAGCACACTCTTTTCATTCACCGTTATGCGTAAACATTTTGTAGTAGGTTGCCAGAAAATCTATACCCCTGGGAGAAGTAGTAATGAAACTTACACAAAAACTCAGATATGTAAAGTGATGTAACTTATGACCAACTCGCCTAAAATAAATTTTTAATACCCGAATGTAAAGGTAACTGCCTGAAACTTGCTAAAGTTTTGTATTGAAATAATAATAATAATAATAATAATAATAATAATAATAATAATAATAATAATAATAATAATAATAATAATAATAATAATATTATTATTATTATTATTATTATTATTATTATTATTATTATTATTATTATCGTAGAATATGCTGCTAGTGTTTTCTGCACCTTAAGTATAGCAGTATAAGAAGGATGCGCTGTTATACTCCTTTCCGTACCTTTTTTCCAGTAAAAATATGTAAATTTTGCAGCTTTAGCTCCGCAAATATTTTGTCTCATATTTTGCGCTTAATGCGCGTTTGAAGACCTCAAGTCGCTCATGCAATCTCATTAACATGGTTGCATTTCACAGTTGTGACTTCCTCCTCTTTGTTGTTTCATTTTTAATTATTTCAGTGTCTTATTTAGAATTCCCTTGCTCCCTCGCCGCCCTTTGTGTGGGAAGGACAGAAGGAAAGTGTGTAAATTTACCTGTAAACTTACCTGTAAAAATACCTGTACGAACTTACCTGTAAAAATACCTGTACGCACACAAGGGCATGTCATCTAACGTCTTCTTTCGCCGTTTACTAATTCTTTTTTTTTTTTTTCCCCTTTCCGTTAATTGTTCTTAACCTTTTTTCTTTTTCTAACCTGTCCACCCTCTCTGGCCCCTTTCCTGTCTTCCTGTTGTATGAGTTTTCTTTTTTTTTTTTTTTATTAACACTTTCGTTATTGGCACAGGTGATGCAACGCGTGAATATACTGTATTCGGTTCTCCGAGTTCGTGACGTTGATTCTTTGGATGCATTCTGCTTTTGTAAATATTTTTGTGTCAGAAAGAAAAATTTATGTAGTTTGATGACACGTAAACTAATTGCGATGGCAAATTAATATGTTTAATAGGGTTACATAATATTGTGTGTTTACGTAGGCTATTATTGGTAACCTCCTGTCGTTTGATTGTGTTGATGGCTTCCAAAATGTCCTTGGCCCATTGTTTGAGATTAGGTGTGTTTTTACTAGAATATTACTGTTGTGTTTCCATTCTTTAAATTCTTATTGATATATAAATTTTACCTTAGTGAAAGGAACTGCTATTTTTTTTTTTTTTGTATCTTAATCATTATTTGAATGGCATTGCCACGATTACATTTACTGAATTCAAAGAAAAATTAAAGGCATTAGTTTTATTTAAGCAAACTAGTGTTTTTTATTATCAGTGACATTCGCATATTAACATCACTGTTATTATAGTTGCTGAGCTCGAAGAAAAAGCGTAGACATTACCGCTATGACAACACGCCTCAACAACGCCCCAACGTTTCAAGGTCCGGCAAGCGAGAACCGCCCTTACGCCCCGAACCTCTCCACACTTTCATTATGCACTTGATAGGAGTATCGGAAACGGCGCGGTTGTTTACCGCGGAATTCTAATGACAACCGCAATTGCAGGTGGATCTATGTCCTCGTTTCCCTTTGGATATTAATGGAGAGTACATGCCAGCTTTCTAATACTACAGCCCCCGTAGAGGGGGGGCGGTGGAGGTAGTGCTGTCAGTGCACCTCATGCGGTGCACTGTAGGCATTACTTGAGGTTCTTTGCAGCGTGCCTTCGGCCCCTAGCTGCAAAACCCTTTCGTTCCTTTAATGTACCTCCTTTCATATTTTCTTTCTTCTATCTCACTTTCCATCCTCTCCCAACAATTGATACATAGTGCAACTGCGAGGTTTTCCTCCTGTTACACCTTTCAAACCTTCTACTGTCAATTTCCGTTCCCGTGCTGAATGACCTCATAGGTCCCAGTGCTTGGCTTTTGGTCTAAATCCTATATTCAGTTCAATTCAGTTCTAATACAACAGCGTCCGGTTTCATAGCCTATTCGCAGTGCGCCTGGCTCTTAATTGTACGCAGCACTGACGTGTACGTAAACAAACAAGCGGGAACATGCATTTTGTGCGTGGCTGTGTCGAAGATTGTTTTTGTAAATTAAAGCTTCTTCAATTTCGATTTTCTTCGTTTTGAATTTCGTGTGAGCGTCTTCGTGACGAGTTTATTCTTGCAATTTATATATATATATATACATAAAATATTTGTATATATATATATATATATATATATATATATATATATATATATATATATATATATATATATATATACATACGTATGTGCTTGTATTTATTTACGTAGGTCAGCTTTACTGAAGAGAACATCTAAAACTAAATATATAAGAACTTGAGGAAATCCAGCCACTTTAGTTGGTTCACAGAAGTTCATTTCTATCTTCGGGAAGAAGACAGCCTTCTTATTTATTTATATTTTACAAATACGTGATCTGGAAATTTTCTTTGCAGTAATAACTATTCATTAAGGTCAATGGCACTAGTTCGTAACCTTGACGCTGCATTTTTTTTCCCATCATGGCACTGACATCGAATAATGTATGTTAGCGTTAGGGTGCGTCCACACATTATTATTATTATTATTATTATTATTATTATTATTATTATTATTATTATTCCAAAGATGAACCCTGTTCATATGGAACAAGCCCTCAGGGACCACTGACTTGAAATTCAAGCTTCCAAAGAATATGGTGTTCATTCGAAAGCAGTAACAGTAGGCAAAGGGAAATTACAGAGAGAGGAGATCAGTTATTAGAAAACAGATAAATTAAATAAATAAATTTAAAAATAAAAATGTAAGTAAGTTATTAAAATACTGTGAAACATGTCCACAAACATGTTCTCAACTTCTCGCCTGCATATCACAAACAGGTTGAAATGTCAGTAGCCGTATATAGACAACGAATCTTTGTGAAATGATGGATAATTATTGTTTGAAGCACTGGTTTTTGATTACCATCAGTCGTTAACTTGTTTTCAACCTGTTTGTGATGTGTCTGCGATATGTTGCTGACATCTGTTCATGACATGGTTTACTGCAGTGTGGACGCATTCGTAGATGCTAAAATGAATAACATTCAATAAGCGTGGAATAGAATTTAAGTCAAGTGAGGATTTTGTGACATTCAATTTGCTTAGGAGTACAACAAATGTTTTTGAGTTAATAAGTAATTCGAGGGACACTTGTTGCACCTTAAGTATAGATCTAGATCTTAATATAGAGAAAGTGGTGGAGGATAGAATTGTTATTCGTTTAAGTGCAATTGGTAAAATACAAATGTATGTAAGCATGGTATGCTTTTATGTATATTTATATTTATGGTAATGTACATTCCTGTGAAGAATTTAGTGAGAGAGAGAGAGAGAGAGATTTTCATTGTAAGCCTAACTTGTATCACGTGAATCATTGTTAAATTTAGAAAATTTATTTGATTGCTTCTTTTTAAAGTTTTTTATTGTGAAATTTTTTATTTGGTTTCTTTAATAATATTGTAACAGTGTTTTTAAAGCTATCTGTTAATATAGTGTTTAATGTAAACATAGTTAAAATACCAAATTTTAAAATCTTAAGTAATTTCGTTTGTATTAAGATTTATTTTATACTTAACCTCCAAAAATATTTTAATGTCGAATCTCACTTTCGATTTCACTTGTAACATCATGAAAATGGCAAGTTTCACTCATTTCATTATGCAGTTTTCACTTGAGATATTTACATGTTTAATTTGTCATTGTGCCTCGTTGAAGGACATCATTTAATCTTGGACGCATTGTTTCTATAAAAAACCTTGATTTCATATTTGACATAGTTTTTAAAATTAAAATTATTACGTTTTGCCCTCAATTTCGTGATTGGTTTGACAGTTCTTTGTGACAGTTCTTTAGTTTTTAAAATTTGATTATTACGTTTTGCCCTCAATTTCGTGATTGGTTTGACAGTTCTTACTGACAGTTGTTTGTATCGGAGTTGTCATTTCAGCATCAAGTTCTCCTAATAATTTCACTTGAATGCATGTTTTGATAGCAAGTCTAAATGCGAGTCTTTGCACTTGAGGCGTGTTGTAATCCCAAATCTAAGGCAGACCTCTCCACTGTGGCTATTATTTTACGGGCGAATTCTTTTGTGATTTCAGACGAGATATTGCTTTCATGACTAACGTTATCACGAATTCACGTCCGTCTTTACTTTAATTTCCAATTTCGTATAATAGGGCTTGACCCCAGACCTCTCATGAACCCAGGCGAAAGTTGGTACATGTCAGCAGTGACGTCTCTGTGCCAAAATCCACTTCTTCAGCTTGGCTACGGACGTGTCAAGGCAGAGTAACGTAGTATATTTCTCATTCTTAACCTTTTTGGATATTATGACGTCTAATGCTTCATATCCGTGCTGAATGAATATAGAATTTAGGCAAAAGGCCTAGCGCCGGGACCTATGAGGTCATTCAGCGCTGAAAGGGAAATTGAGAGTAGAAAGTTTTGAAAGGTGTAACAGGAGGAAAACCTCGCAGATGCACTATGAAACAAATGTTAGGAGAGGGTGGATAGCAAGATGGAAGAAAGAGACTATGAATGGAGTTACAGTAATAGGAATGAAAGGGGTTGCAGCTAGGGGCCGAAGGAACGCTGCAAAGACCCTTACCTTAAGTAATGCCTACAGTGCACCGCGTGAGGTGCGCTGACTGCACTACCCCTCCTACGAGGTCATATCCATGTTACCACAAGTCATCAGCGTTATTATAGTTTCGTAATTATCGTCAAATGTTTTAGGAGCAATGTCAAGAGTTGCAGGTTCATGCAAATTTGTTTGTCCAAGTGCTGTTGATAATATTGTGATAATTGACTTTCATTAGGCGAGCTCATGTTTACCTAATGATGATGGAATTGAATTAGATTAGGGCGTAAAGTTCGGTTTGGTTGTTTGTTTTGGAAGTGGCTGAACGTAGAAACAAATTCAGAGGTTAATTATTCAGTATCCGACGAATTTGTCCGTTTCGTAAAAGCTGTTTAAGTACACATTTGGGTACCTAGCTAAAGCTGGTAATTCCCAGGGATTAACATTTTTTTTTATTTAATTATACTAACACTTATCACACGTATCATTTCGGATAATAAGTTGAAAATCAGACTTAATGAAAATAGAAAAGAAAGTTGCGTGACTTGGTGCTATCAGCAGATTGTACTGGCGTCTGCGTTCAGTGCAATTTTTATTTTTCATCTTGTTGTGGGAAAATCGAATGACCGAAGAGGCAGGATTGCGTGCGAAGTAAGTTTCAACGTGGGCACTTGATGAAAGTTTATTTGCCCTTTGAATAAATGCTATTGTAAGAGTAGTTTTATTCTCACGTAAATCCTCATAAATTTTTGGACTTTTCTCATTTCCTTATGATTAGCAGGAAAGAGAGAGAGAGAGAGAGAGAGAGAGAGAGAGAGAGAGAGAGAGAGAGAGAGAGAGAGAGAGAGAGAGAGAGATATGACCCTATCAATTCAAATAGCCAAAGTTCAGTTGGTATTGAATTACTCTCATTCGCTCTGTCCAGCAGGAGAGAGAGAGAGAGAGAGAGAGAGAGAGAGAGAGAGAGAGAGAGAGAGAGATGACCCTGTCAATTCAAGTAGCCAAAGTTGAGTTGGTTTGACTTACTCTCATTTGCTCCACTCCACTCGACGAGAGAGAGAGAGAGAGAGAGAGAGAGAGAGAGAGAGAGAGAGAGAGAGAGAGATGACCCTATCAATTCAAATAGCCAAAGTTGAGTTGGTATTGAAATACTCTCATTTGCTCTGTCCAGGAGAGAGAGAGAGAGAGAGAGAGAGAGAGAGAGAGAGAGAGAGAGAGAGAGAGAGAGAGAGAGAGAGAGAGGGGAGGAGAGAGAGAGAGAGAGAGAGAGAGAGAGAGAGAGAGAGAGAGAGAGAGAGAGATATGACCCTATCAATTCAAATAGCCAAAGTTGAGTTGGTATTGAAATACTCTCATTTGCTCTGTCCAGCAGGAGAGAGAGAGAGAGAGAGAGAGAGAGAGAGAGAGAGAGAGAGAGAGAGAGAGAGAGAGAGAGATGACCCTGTCAATTCAAGTAGCCAAAGTTGAGTTGGTTTGGCTTACTCTCATTTGCTCCACTCCACTGACGAGAGAGAGAGAGAGAGAGAGAGAGAGAGAGAGAGAGAGAGAGAGAGAGAGAGAGAGAGAGAGAGAGAGAGAGAGAGAGGACCCTATCAATTCAAATAGCCAAAGTTGAGTTGGTATTGATATACTCTCATTTGCTCTGTCCAGCAGGAGAGAGAGAGAGAGAGAGAGAGAGAGAACCCTATCAATTCAAATAGCCAAAGTTGAGTTGGTGTTGAATTACTCTCATTTGCTCTGTCCAGCAGGAGAGAGAGAGAGAGAGAGAGAGAGAGAGAGAGAGAGAGAGAGAGAGAGAGAGAGAGAGAAAAATACCTTAGTTATTCAAGTACCCAAATGAAAGCAATATAGAGGTATTACTTTCATTTCCCAGAACAGGCAAAACTTTCAGATTAATGACTCATTTGCGTAGGAAAGCAATTAAAGTATCTTCTCTTTCATTGTCTCACTTGTGAAATTAATATCTCCTTTTAATAAGAGTAGACGAAAGTTTTAAGTATACACATACTTACTCTTGTGCGCATGTTTGTGCACTTCCTCCGTGACAATGAAGCATCAGCTACTCAGCTTTCTCTTGTTTGTTGTGGGGGGAAAGCGCTGCCTCTCTCTCGTGTTGTGTAAGCAAACAAGTGATTAATATTTGTGATGATAGATAACAGTAATGATCATAAAAGTTTCGTTCGCCTGGTGTACGTAATGGGCAATTTAATCCTCTCCACCAACACCTTGTGGTTCTTACTTCTTTAATGTTGCAGCGTTCTGGCGCCATTTGATCTTGGGAAAGGTCGATAAATCTCCTGCCTAATTCCGCTTTCCCTTCTGAAGTGAAGGAGAAATTAGGATGGGTGGATAAAAGTTATTTTATACCAATATATATTGCCTGTAGATACTTTTTTAGTTTTCTGTAAAAGAAAACTGTTGTGCCGGCTTTGTCTGTCCGTCCGCATTTTTTTCTGCCCGTAGTTTTTCTGTCCGCCCTCAGATCTTTATAGCTAATGAGACTAGAGGGCTGCAAATTGTTATGTTGATCATCCACCCTCCAATCATCAAACATATCAAATTGCAGCCCTGTAGCCTCAGCAGTTTTTAAAATTTTATTTAAGGATAAAGTTAGCCATAATCGTGCGTCTGGCAACGATATAGGCCAGGCCACCACCGGGCTGTGGTTAAAGTTTCATGGGCCGAGTCCCTCATACAGCATTATACCGAGACCACCGAAAGATAGATCTGTTTTCGGTGGCCTTGATTATACAGTGTACAGAAAACCCGACTGCGCCGAAGAAACTTCGACGCGTTTTTTACTTGTTTTTTACCATCTATATTATGTCTACATTATATTTCTCTCTGTATTTTTTGGAGAATCAGTATAATTCACAATTTATGAAAGAGGTATTCATTTGCTTAATTTGAACGTGAGTGAAATATAAGAGATAGGTGATTTTCTCATTCTGAAGAAATTAGGGCAGGCAAAGAGACTCATTTGGGAATCGGCTGTAGAGAAACTAAATGTCATTTGATTCTTTCCCTAGGTGATTAGGAATCTATTTTTTTTTAAGGATGATCGAGACCATGAGACTCAAGAGAACAAAAAGAAACAGAGAGTTCCAGATTTAACACTTGAATGGAGTTAGACCATATTAAAATGTAGAGATTATTATCTGTGGAAATGCAAACCCTGAGCCATCTCGATGACTGCGGGACTAAAGGGCCAAGAGTCGTGGCCTTGGTGACTTGAGAAACCACTTCTATCCTTAGTGCTTGGCTTGGGAGGGTATTTACCTTCTTGGCTGGTTCTTTGAACAATTTTCTGCATAACGGAGTTACGAGTAAGTCCAAGATGGGTGGAAGAACAGTTTCCATTGGTTTAGCCTTTCTTTCAGAGATCATTCCTCCTCGAATCCCAGATATAACCTGGAATTGCTCCTCCGAAGGGAAGCGACTTGGTTCCTTGATCCTTCGGGGAACCAAGTTGATATATAGACATGAATTGCATGCTCATTGAGAGTCAGTAATGAAATCTGCCACGGGAACTTTAAACAGCTCACGGTCTTTTTCAGGTTCCAATCCGAGATATTGCTCATTGATGTCTTTAGTCAAACTCAGGCAAGACTTAGAGCAAACATTATTAAACTGCGAAGGAAAGAAAAAGAGGGGACTCATCATCATATGAATAGCTGAAACCTTAAGTGATAGAAAGGAGGTCACTGATGGAAAGGAAACGAGGAGGTCAGGGAAAGAAGAAACCTTACTGAAACACCACTGCAATAAGATAAAGAACCAAATTTGCAACGGGGTATTGCAATTGAGCAACAATGTCTTGCCATTATTGACAGTGATTATTTCCCTTTCTCGGCCATGAATAACAAAAGATAGTCAAGGTAATTATGCCATGTTCTAATGTTCATATTGTAAGGGAATCTGACAAAAAGGCTGCAGTGGAACAGCAAAACAAAGGGAATATTCATTTAAAGAATGTGTAAATTATCTTTTGAAGGAATAACAATAATAATACCTTTCGCGATTTGGCTATGAAAACGCTTTATTTTTCATGCCAAAAGTTGTTCTTGTTTTTCATTTTAAGACGTTGAATTTCCTTTGATTCAGACTATGATTATGCGCAGCCATAGTTCTCAATGCTCGTGATGAAAATATGTGTTGACATGAAGGGATTTTTAGGTGGGTCTTGGTCCTTATGTACACACAAAGATGGACGTCAGTTTGGCGTGTATTCTGAAGGAAGAACATCTCATTAGAGCAACAGGGGGTGGTAATTTATTGCCCAGATTAAACGAAGCTCTCTAGCGTTAGAGTGAGTGAGGATGCGAAACAGCCCTTCATCTGCCGTAACTGATTTTTAATTACATTTATTAAGAATACAATTTATGTATGAAAGTGACGTTCCATCCAATTAAAACTTCGTGAATTCATGAAGATAAGACACTTATTCAAATAATGGAGGAGCTGGTGATGCATCAGATATACCAAGGTAAGAAGATACACAAAATAATTTGAGGGAATGGCGTCGAGATGTGCTTTCTCTTAAGCGGAAAAGGTCGGGTACATGAGTAATAACACGTTTTATGTGGCCTTAAATAACAGGTGTAGTTCCTCTTCTCTGCAGTTTCGTTACTCAAGGCATTTTTTTTTTTAACGGGGACGAAGTTGAAGAAGAAACAATTTAATGGAGTCTTTCCCACAGGATGTCTCTTTTGTTTATGAGGAATTCCCGTGCTGTAAGAGTCTCTCTCTCTCTCTCTCTCTCTCTCTCTCTCTCTCTCTCTCTCTCTCTCTCTCTCTCTCTCTCTCTCTCACATCTTTTAAGCTCCATAAGCTTGTTAAAGGGCGAAATGTATATTTTAATATTCTCTTACACTCTCATTAGGAACATGTTTTATATCACAATAACCATTTTGCTCTAAGGAGTGAAATGTTTTTTATATTTCCCTAAAATCAAAATAGCCCCCACCCCTCACTCCTCTCTCTCTCTCTCATAGTTCCTCGTTAGGCGAGTCGATAGAGTTGTGGGCTAGCACTCGCTAGGCCCGAGTTCGAGTCTCCGGCCGGCTAATGAAGAATTAGAGGAATGTATTTCTGGTGATAGAAATGCATTTCTCGCTATAATGTGGTTCGGATTCCACAATAAGCTGTAGGTCCCGTTGCTAAGTAACCAATCGGTTCTTACCCACGTAAAATAAGTCTAATCCTTCGGGCCAGCCGTAGGAGAGCTGTTAATCAGCTCAGTGGTCTGGTAAAACTAAGGTATACTTAAATTTTTCTCTCTCTCCTAATTCTAAAATGATTGCAGTAGAGAGGGCTGTATTTTCTGTTTTCCTTCGGTGAAGTAATACGGTGCGTGTAGAAACACGTTGCTTTTTTCTTATTTGATTTTTTAGTTTTCCCAAGACTGGAGGACAACAGCGCTATGATATCAGTGAGTGGTGTTCTCTTTTTGTTTCTTCTTGTTTCTCTTCTATTTTAATAATTAACTTACATTTTTATCTGTTTATTTATTGATTTATTTTTTTTTCTTTTTGGTAATAACCAATGTCATCCTTTTATCTCTCGTATTACACTGTGTTACTTCTTTTAGATGAACACCATGTTCTTTGAATGCTTTGGTACTGTGAGTTTGTTCCTGGTGAATACGGTTCACGTTTTGAATAATAATAATAATAATAATAATAATAATAATAATAATAATAATAATAATAATAATAATAATAATAATAATAATAATAATTTCCTGAACGTGAAATTTTTTTGAAGATCGCCACCTTTATTTATTTTAAACTACCTCTGTTTGCACTGTAACAAGAACTGTTCTTCCAACAGAAAAATTGTAAATTTCTTGCCGAAAGAACCCAGCCAGCTTTGTTTTTCAATCATTACGCAATTTTTTTTTTATCGCAGTTTACCTTGGTATTCACAGTGGTATTGGTAACAGTGGCCCGAGGGGCCAATAAAACAGTCCGAGACATTCTCTTCGAATTTTAGGACCTCGCTCCAAAATATCAGTCTCACAATCCAGAGTCAGTTTTACGAACAAATAAGCAGCTCCCTCTGCTTCTTACTTTCGTTTTCTTTGCAGCAGACACACGAACAGACAAACAGCCCTTCCGTCTTCTACTTCCTGTTCCAGTTGAGCACGAGTGCACAACTCTAGTTCTTGTTTAACATTTACTCGTGAATGTTGTCAGGTTGTTTTAACGTTGATTCAACAAACGATCTAACTAACTTCCTCCTTTTATTGTACCTCCGTTCATATTCTCTTTCTTCCATCTGGATGCACACCCTCTCTAACAATTGTTTCCTAGTGCAACGGCGAGGTTTTCCTCCTGTTACACCTTCCAACCTTCTTACTGTCAATTTCCCTTTCAGCGCTGAATGACCAGATAGGTCCCAGCATTTGGCCTTTGGCCTAAATTCTGTATTCTGCTCTGTTCTAACTAACTTCCCTCCCGTTAGTTAGTTCTGCTCCAGTTCAGCCTAGAGGAAAGCTTGTTTGTCGTGTATCGAATGAAAATGCGGACGAATGTTTACAGCCCAAGTAAACGTTTTCAAAGATCTCTTGTTCATTCTACTTTCCCTTTTCGTGCAACGAAGTTCTCCGTTTGCATGTTTGTTTATATAGATAAATACCATATTGATGAATATTAACGGTTTAAAAACATCTGTTGTGGTAATGAAGGGTGATTCGTTATTCTCTTATTTTAATCACACACAAACAAAAATCATATTTGACGGCAGCTTTCAGGCAAAGGAAAAATGGCAGCTCAGAATGTTTAATTAAAAAGAAAAAGATGCCGTTGCTATTTTGCATGTGATTGAAAAATATTTACGCAGTCAATCGAAATCATGCTGATTGAAACCAGTTAGCATGATATTGCTTTATTAACTCCAGGTTGTAGCATAGCCTTCATGCAGAGAGACATAAAACATGCATTTGAAATCTTCAAATACACTCTTGCTACTTCTTCTTCTCCTCCCACCATCAACATTGATAATAGAGTATCGATGACAATATATTGATGGTGTTTGATGTTATGTCATTGGCGAATGAATCTACATGATTCTTTATGTATCACATTCAATGTTCACGAAGATACAGTGCATCGTCATCGGCTTACTTTGCAACAATTTCCTTCTTCCCTCCGCAACACCTTACCTTCCTTGGGGGTAGGGGGGGGTGTTGGAGATGGAGTCTCTTACCATAACCATAATTAAACAAATTCCCCAACCGCGTCTTGCCGTCGGCACGAGAAAGGTATTCAAGTATTTAAGTTTTAATAGTAACAATACCTTAATGTATCTATTAGTGGAACATTCATTATCATTTAAGACCTAACGTTAAAAGAATGTGTCATTATGTTTTTATTTGTATACATGTTACATAAGAGTTGCCTGATAATATCTTAAACCAGAGTAATCAGTTTTGCTATGCAATTTCCTGTAATTACGGTGAACTAATTAAGACACCTTTCTTGTTTACTGCTCTGCCTTTATTAAAGTTTGATTGCTTAAGATTCATATTGTACAAAAAACTGTAATTTAATTGTAATAAATGAGTATTTATGTAATAGATTCCCCTTGTGTCTTATAATGTTTTTTTGTTTTCATCCAATAGGTGAGTTACCTGGGAGGAGGTTTCTGCAAAATGTCGAAGCGAAGAAATTAAGGTAAAGATTTTTGTCATACTTATCGTTCTTTGTTTGTTTAGGTTTATACATAAACACACACATATATACATATATATACGAGTATATGTGTGTGTGTTTGTGTATATATATATATATATATAATTATATATATATATATATATATATATATATATATATATATATATATATATATACACATACATATATAAAAGTGTGTGCATTTTTGTTTGTCTATCTGTCTGACTGACTGATCGGTCGGTTTACATATACAATTATATATAAATCCTGAATATGATTAATTTCATCTGCGTTCTCATTAGCCAAATTATTCCTAAAGTTAGTTTGGGGCTGTTTACTGCATTATATATTAATTTGCCGCCTAGTAATTCCTATGAGACCTGTGGCGGCAAAACATGCCAGTTCTACTTTGCATATTCCAAGATATATTGTTTATTATAATGCGAAGGCATATTTCTTTTTTTTCTTTTTATTTATCATTCTTAGTATGTATTTTATATTCTGTGTTGTTGCTGCTATATTTTTCATGGGATTTTATTTTCCTTGTTTATATTATTATGATTAGTTTTTTGTTCTTGTTATATATTACGTATTTCAAGTTGTATGATTTATTGTATAACGACGAATTCTTCTTAATATTATCATAATACTGTTATTATAGGGGGCAATAGACTCCCTTTGTGTATATTTTATGAATATATTATTATAAATTTACAGACTTCCAGATCTTTCTCGTTGGACGGGCCGGTATACTTCTCGGCTAGCACTCTGCTGGGCCCGCGATCGAGTCTCCGGCCGGCCAGTGAGGAATTAGAGGAATTTATTTCTGGTGATAAAAATTCATTTCTCGCTATAATGTGGTTCGGATTCCACAATAAGCTGTAGGTCCCGTTGCTAGGTAACCAGTTGGTTCTTAGCCGCGTAAAATAAGTCCAATCCTTCGGGCCAGCCCTAGGAGAGTTGTTAATCAGCTCAGTGGTCTGGTTAAACTAAGTCATACTTTCTCCAGATCTTTCAAGGGGACTTAGCCCACGAAAGCTAAAGAACATTGTATTGCTGTCTTTCTCCCTCGTTTGTTCTTTTATGGCATTAATGTGATTATTATCGTGTTGTTGCTTTTAGTTTGTCTGTCCGTCCGCACTTTTTCTGCCCGCACTTTTCTTGTCCGCCCTCAGATCTTAAAAACTACTGAGGCTAGAGGGCTGCAAAATGGTTGTTGATCACCCACCCTCCAGTCATCAAGCATACTAAATTGCAGCCCTCTAGCCCCAGTAGTTTTTATTTTTTCAAGTTTAATGTTAGCCATGATCGTGCGTCTGGCAACGATGTATGACAGGCCACCACCGGGCCTTGGCTGAAAGTTTCATGGGCCGCGGCTCATACAGCATTATACGCTGTACAGAAAACTCGATTGCGCCGAAGAAACTACGGCGCAATTTTTACTTATTTGTTGTTGTGACGTAAGTAAAGTAATCTTACTCCTCATTAAAAATAGCTTTTCTATTTCACATCTGTTCATAATTTTGCGATAGGAATCCTTTGAACAACAGTTGTAAATTTTGGCAGAATAGTGCATTTACGACAAGGTGGTCACACAGACGATGAAGTCAGTTTCCATTAAATGTTGCATTAATGTAAAAGTCTGACTAGATCACAAACTTAGATCGGTTCCTATCACGTAGGAGTATACTGCATGTAGTGTTCCATGTAAGGCACACTGTAGACAGATTTAAATGTTTTTGCAGTGCCCTTTGGCCCGCTCAGCTGCATTGCTTTCTGTTTGTTATCTTGTTTAATATCTCTCGCAGGTTTTTCATTTATTTAATTTTGCCTTTCTACAATGTCCTGCTGTTATTTAAGAAAAGAACCTTGTGGCGAACCATGCAACGGTGTAGAATTATGACCTCTTTATCTCCTTAAGCCACTGTATAATAATAATAATAATAATAATAATAATAATAATAATAATAATAATAATAATAATAATAAAGACCGTTTCCCAAGCGACTGAGTGTGAAATGGATAGATTGAATAATATTTACGATACGAAAGGCCCCAAGATTTAGAAGACCCGGATTTACCTTTGGTCTCAGCGTGGAAAAAGAACTTTCATTTTCCCTTGTTTCTTCATTTTGTCATTGGGTCATTTTATAGTGGCAGGATTTATGTGGCAGGGAAGGAATCACTACCATTAGTGAACGACCAATACTGGCGATTACGTCATTCATGTCATCGCGCCAAGAGCCCTTTCACTCAAGGAGTCTTTCTGTTTAAGAATTTCTTGATTAGTGTATATATATATATATATATATATATATATATGTATATATGTATATATATATATATATATATATATATATATATTTTATATGAATATGTATATATTGTATATGTGTGTTTATGTATGTATGAATATATATATATATATATATATATATATATATATATATATACACTGTATATATACATATATATATAAATTGTATGTATGTATGTATGTATATTTACATATATATGTGTTTCTGTATGTATAAGCATATATATATATATATTTATATATATATGTGTGTGTGTGTATGTGCCCGCGCGCGTACCATATATAAGTATATTTACGCACATATATGTGCATGTATACTATCATTTCGTTTATGTATAATTGTGTATACTGCTACGCATTTAACCACACGCGTGTACGATTTTACCTCCAGTAATTGATAGCTCCGGAGCCCTGAAGTGGAAACGCCGTCAGACAAAGAAGTATTGTTTTGTATCCTCCCTCTCTCCCTCCCTCCCTCCCTCCCTCCTGCAAGCGACTGCATTTCGATTGCTGCATGACGCTGATTTCGTATGACACCGCCTCTCTTTGCAGCGATCACGACGTGCAGTCAACTCACGGGTCACACACAGTTCTCACAAATTAAAGAAACACTGACTTTTCTCACAAATTAAAGAATCTCTGGCTTTTATCTGGGCGTGAATTGGTCGTGATTTTTGTGGCAGTGTGTGCGTTTATTTTGATTGTTCTTTCTTTTTCAGTTATAGTTATCCCTTCATCTTCTTCATTTTCTCGGTCTTTATCTTCTTCTTCCTCTTTGACCGCAAAGTAGTAAAGAATTTGGAAGCAGTGATCAGGGCTTTTGTTCTGTGATACCGAAGGGAACATTTATCAAGTACAGTTGTCTTGTAGAACTATAAAATTCTGTGAAGTTTCTTCAAGACTGAGGTATTAATTTGTTCCAGTTCTCTATTTTCTCCAGATTACACTCGTATCAGGTTCACGTTCTCATCGCATTTTTGCTATTGAATTCCTAAAAAAAGATAATCAGTTAATAAATGCTGAAAATCAAATGAGCACGCGTGATGCTCATTACACAGTATTAGTAGAAAACTCTGAGATCAGATGAATTACCTTCATAACAAAACAGCATTATTATTATTATTATTATTATTATTATTATTATTATTATTATTATTATTATTATTATTATTATTATTATTATTATTCAGAAGATGAACCCTATTCGTATGGAGCCAGCCCACAGTGGCCACTGACTTGAATTTCAAGCTTACAAAGCTACAATTAACTGAGTTCCGATTTCTTCGTGTGTATTCCAGCACTTTTTAAAGAGTAAGTGTCTTTTTCTGATTAACTAAGTTTTCCTTAGCAAATTGTTACGTGATGTCTGTAAGTCTCGCTTCAGTAAATGTAATAAATACCAGTCGAAGTGGAAATTCCGGTATTATTTTATTTCTGTTTACGTACCTTTACTACTTTTCTCTCTGCTTTCATGTAAATACTTTCCATTAATTGTCTCCCATTATTTATCAGCTTTCGTTCGTGGCTCTCGTGTACTGATAATTCTGCCCTCACAAGTCTTCTCCATCTATTCCAGAGTCTTCCTTTGAACTTGGCATTATTTTATTTCTGTTTACGTACCTTTGCTCCTTTTCGCTCAGCTTTCATGTAAATATTTTCCATTAATTATCTCCCATTGTTTGTCAGCTTTCGTTCGTGGCTCTCGTGTACTGATAATTCCGCCCACATAAGTCTTCTCCATCTATTCCAGAGTCTTCCTTTGAACTTGGCTTTTATTCCTTTTCGTATTTCATTTTGCCAGACGTGGTAGACTGGCTCATTGAAGACTGGGCCATTTCTGTGACTAATTGGAGATGCTCAACAACTTATCCTAATTATCCCTTGTTAAATTGATCTGAGGATCTCTGAAGTTATTTGCTGCCGCTGGTGACACGTGTAATGAGATTACTTAGGGTAATGAGAGCTTAGCCATTGTTCTCTCATCTTGAGCCGTGCCATGGCCTCTGCAGTCGTGGATCGAGTTTCATTGTTTTAGGATATATTCAAGCACACGTATATGATAAATTTAAAACTTTGATGTTTGTCATATGTTACATGTAATCTGTTTCATTTATTGTACATGATAATTATATTCAGATCTGTTTGTTACTGTTTATTATTCATTCAGTTATTATTAATCATTAATAATTATTCGGTCCTACTCTATTTTTATCAAGTAACGTTCTTTTATTCCGTGGGAGCAAAATTGCAGTGTAAGTTCATGACCTTTTAAGTCATCCCCTAAGAATGCATTCTCATTATGAATAACAACAATGTTATCTGGAGAAACTAAATTTAATTTCTTTGTAGATTTAGGCAGATTTTTTTTCCGTGTCCCTTAGTTGCGTATTTCAGGAAAATGTGAAGTAAAAACTGGAGTGGTGGAGAACTACAATTCTCTGAGAGAGGAGGAAAGCTGGATACACCATTGTTAAGGACAGCGAGACAAAGAAGCTGAGAGACAGTAAAGGAGAGTAGGAAAGCTTGTATTTCTTTTTTCTTTTGCGCTTGTATGGGAGAATCTCTCTCTCTCTCTCTCTCTCTCTCTCTCTCTCTCTCTCTCTCTCTTATAACGGTAAAGAGAAGAGGTCTTCTCATACATATTCAGATGCTCTTGAAGTTCATGAACATCTTCATTCTGTAAGAATTCCTATTGTCATGTACAAGTGTGTATGTATGTATGTATGTATGTATGTATGCATGCATGTATGTATGTATGTGAATCACTTTGGTTGACTCCCTGAAATGTTACGAGTGTGGTGGAAGTATATGCTTGTTAAAAGTTCAAACGTCTAAAATTTTACTTTGGTAATATACGTTTAATGACTGGTTATTTTGACAAATTCATTTTCTGTAGTAAAATCTCAGTTCACCTTAGTTCGTTTAGTTACAAGTACATTTCGCAACACTTTGAAGCGGAATAAACTCATAGCTGTTCCTGGAAGCACCCGAAAAGATTGAGAATCATTTGGCTTTTTGACCGCTTGTTCTGCTAATGACAAAAAGTTTTTGCATATTATAGAGGAAAATTGTTTTGTACTAACAGTGAGCTTCCATTGACTTGCAACTCCAATGTCGTTCATGCTTTTTTTTTTTTTTTTGTGTGTGTGTGTTTTGAATGCTCCCGCGGCCGGTTCTGCATCCCGTCTCTCCCCATTTGCATGGAGATTATTCTGTCATTGTTTCCAAAGTTGTTTGCGTCCCCCTTTCTTTTCCTGAGAGGAAAGGACGGCCCAGTGAATTCGGAGGAAAACAGTTCCTTCGGGAAAACTGATACTGGTTTGTGTTCGTTTCTTTGGTAATAGAATTGTTCTGATTGATGTATTTTTGCACCCAAACAGGTTGGAAGTCTGTTTACCTCACTATTTTGAGATTACGTCAGGTGAAATTCTTTTCCATTATTTTATTCGTAACAGCTTATAATCCCATATTCTTATAGGTGAGTTATTGCTCGTTCTCACGATGTTTTGATGTAATTTTATTTGTATTCTGAAAGCAATAGAAAACCGTTGTAGACTTCTTTTGTATTGTTCTTAGTATGTAGGTAATACGCTCTGTAAGTGGAAATGACAATAATGTGAATGTATGAACATGCAGATTCACACACATCAGGGATAATATATTCATTCCTGTGTTCAAATTTTAATATATGCATGTATTTCATGTAGATACTTCCTTAACATATTCATCGGAGATTCAAATTTGCCTTATAGCAAGAAATTGCTCGGGCAGGAAGTTTGGTTACTTTGGCCGCCCAGTTTTAGGACTGAGCTCAATAACTTGAGACATCTGGAGCATCCTCCTTCATTTTTGTCGCAGATGGTTTTGGGGCCACTTTTCTTATTTTTTTCTTTACTATTTAGGGTCAAGTATATTCAAGGTACGAAGTTAAGCTGATTCTCTTCTGTTTATTATCATCCACGACACTCCTTTTCAAAAGTGTTTCAGTTCCTCCAACTAAAGAAAAAAGAAAGAATGAGAGAAAGAGAGAATAATGAAACAAGAAAGAATGAGAGAAAGAGAGAATAAAGAAAAAAGAAAGAATGAGAGAAAGAGAGAATAAAAGATTTTCATGAAACAAAAAAAAAAAAAAGAGATTAGTCAACAGTCAGTGGGAAATTACGAAAGGACTCATTCCCTTCCAAAGTCAAGTCACACAGTTAAATTTCAGTTCATCGGTCTTATTGTCGATTTTCTGTTGACACAACTAGATAAATATTGAAATTCTTCGACGCTTATTGTCGAGTTTCTCTTGACACAACTATATAAATATTGAAATAACTAGATAAATATTGAAATTCTTTGACGTTTATTGTCGATTTTCAGTTGACACAACTAGATAAATATTGAAATTCTTGGACGTTTATTGTCGATTTTCTCTTGACACAACTTTATAAATATTGGAATTCTCTGACGTTTATTGTCGATTTTCTGTTGACACAACTAAATAAATATTGAAATAACTAGATACATATTGAAATTCTTTGACGTTTATTGTCGATTTTCTGTTGACACAACTAGATAAATATTGAAATAACTAGATAAATATTGTAATAACTAGACAAATATTGAAATTCTTTGACATTTATTGTCGATTTTTTGTTGACACAACTGGATAAACATTGGAATAACTAGATGAATATTGAAATTCTTTGACGTTTATTGTCGATTTTCTGTTGACACAACTAGATAAATATTGAAAATCTTTGACGTTTATCTCTAGGAAATGATTTAGCGGATTTTGCCAGTAGTAACCCCGGTGTGAACTTCATTAACGAAACGGGTTTCGCTGCTAATCATATATTAATGATGATGGTTTCAACCACTGCAATTCAGTACTGACTGAGTTAGCGCCGAATGGAACGCGCGCCCCCGGAAATTTCCTCGGCTTGACAGGGAGATTTCGACTTCGTGCTTTACAGTAATGTAGGTTGATTGAATTTACATTCTTTTTCATTTTTCGCGAGATTTTCTATGATATTGTAAGCTAGCAGCTTATCTCTTACAGATGATCACGGGATGATTTCTTCAAATATATTTGTTTCGCAAGTCGATGGCCTGGAGAACGTGTCAGCTTATGGGCAGTTACTTGAGGATATATGTTTGTGTAATCCCTGAATGTATGTACATACATACATACATACATACATACATACATACATACATATATGTGTATCTAAATATATACGTATGTGTGTATATATGTAAATATATGTGTATGTATTTATATGTATGTATGTATGTGCATGTATGTATTTTTGCATTTATGCATATATTATAACTTTGTAATTTACTTAAATTATTCAAGGAAAGGCTTTTTTTTCTTTGTAATGATGACAAGTATTTGTGTGTATGGACACACATATATATGACATATAAATATATTTGTATTTATATCTAAATATATATACATATATATATATGTGTGTATATGTATAGTTTGTATGTGTCCATAAACACAAAAACTTTATATCATTATAAAGAAATGACGCCTTTCCTTGATTATTTCAAGTGAATTAGTAAAGTATAACGTTACCATATTCTAGAGACAGTTTGGGTGCACGTAAGCGATACATGTTCAACCCAGTGCACGAGACCTTCGTAATAATGTTTCATATTCACCTGTAAATCCTTCCTTCTTTCATTCGTTCTTTCTGTCATCCTTTTCATTCAGTCAGAAGTGATTCCTTCGCTTCCAACCACAATTATCACTGGAAAGACAGGTTCCTCTGGGAAGAGAACGGAACGATTTGGGGGTCTCCTTCAACCGCGAAATGCAAGCGGTTGTGTAACCAGTTATGGCGACCTTGACAGGTGGGGCCAGGAGTGACGGTGACGCGTGCGGTGGGAATCCTAATCCAGCCATTGATGGTGATCATTCGTAGTGAGAGCAGTGTAATGGCCTGATGCGTGTCAGTGATTCTATTTCACTGAAGGTGTTTCTACGAGAAACGGTCGATAAAACTTACTTCGTTTTATTTCAGTTATGCTTCGACATGTGAGAATTATTTAGGGCTTCCGTTTGGACGAAGTGGTAAAACAGTTTCAAAAGGACTCCAACCCCCGCCCCCCCGAGTTGATTTTTATGGATTTACACCTTTTTAAAGATTTGTGTTTTGAAATGTTTCATTTTTAGTTTAAGTCGTTTATTGAAACTGGACCGCACACAGATACGGGCTTTTTTGAATGGAAACTCTCCTACCGGTGTTCGATGAAAGCATCAGCGAATGCATTGTTGATTCCATGCTCCCCCATATTCTAAACCTTCGATTAGTCTCTCGCAAAGCTTGATTGGAAATCTGTAGCCAGTCATAAAAGAAAATATCGGGTTTTTCGTTTTCTGTAAAAGAAAACTAGTGTTCCGGGCTTGTCTGTCCTTCCGCACTTTTTCCGTCCACCCTCCAATTATCAAACATACCAAATTGCAGCCCTCTAGCCTCAGTAGTTTTTATTTTATTTTATTTAAAGTTAAAGTTAAAGTTATCCTTAATCGTGCCTCCGGCAACTATTTAGGACAGCCACCACCGGACCGTGGTTAAAATTTCATGGGCCGCGGCTCATACAGCGTTATATCGAGACCACCGAAAGATAGATCTGTTTTCAGTGGCCTTCATTATACGCTGTACAGAAAACTCGATTGCGCCGAAGAAACTTCGGCGCATTTTTTACTTGTTTGTCTTTTATTTCATAACTTTCATACCCGAGTAGGTTTTTCATGTATCATTCTTGAACAAAACTTTCGTTTTGTTTTATTGTTTTTTTGTGTTGAATGATTAACAGCGCCGGGCTGTAGAGAGGTCATTTGTTTCTCCGAGCTTTAATGCAATTTTATGAATTGGCAGTTTAGTCTCAAGAGCAATCTTGCCCCCATCTGTAAGTTGCGAAATGAGTCCAAGAGTTCTATCTAGATGTAACAGTAATTTTATATCTCTTGTCCAGCTCTGCTTTTTTTGTCAATGAAAGACCATTCACATAGGAATGGGACCTGCCTATGCATCATTACCATTTACAGTCCAAGGTATTGTAGCTTTATGAAAAGTAGAAAGAGCAATGAGAAAATTGCCTTTCTACAGTCACTGATAGCTGTCTCTTCATTTTTCGTACTTGTGAATGTTCAGACAGCGGTGTCCTTGTTACCAAATCAAGGTGACCCAGGGATACGATTGTAAGACATTAGACTTAGATGGTCTCAGTGACCTGTATATTTAAAAAAAACATGGCCTGGATATTGAAATATTCAAGTAATGCAGTTTTTCCATACCTCACAACTTTCTTGGAACTGGTTGCATGAGAACCGCGATGACTTTTGTTTTTTTTTGGGGGGTGGGGCCACCTATCAGTTACGCAAAGCCTCCTTCTCCTCCTCCTCCTCCTCCTCCTCCTCCGACCGGTTCCTCTGAAACTTAAGTCACGTGCCAATGACGTCGCTGTGCTTGATTATTTCATAAGTCTACGTGTCGGTTCTCATTGCTTCAGTAAAATATAGTAATTCAGAATAGTAAACCTGTGATAGGTATTAAAAACCTGCAATTGAAATAGAGTCTACAGGTTTGTCCAGTTTTGCGAAACACGAACCGGTTGGGATGGCTTATTTGCGTTTTTTATTTTTTATTTTTTTGTCCTACAATCGGTTCCACAAATCTAGGTTACCTGTATCTGCAAAATGGTACATTTTCGAAGAGAAATTGACAGGACTATCAAGTGTAATTTGACCAATCTATTTTCACTTCATGCAACTTCGGTCTTTCCCAATTGCGTGCAGTTGCAAAGTTCGAAGGCTAATGACGGTTGATAACGGTATCATTTTTCCACGTTTAAATTTGAACAAGGGGCTACATTAGATTGGGCAAAGACAGTGATAGTAATAAGTATTTACTCATTCATTCCTTCAGACAAAGTCTGTGGCTGGTTTTATTGCTGAGCGGGTGGAGACCTTTATGTATGATTAGTTCTACTGTGTACTGTGTGATTGTTATTTTAATCAGCGCAGGTTGAGATAATAATAAAGACAATCAGCGATAGCAAAACCATTTATCGTTCAGCTGTCTACGAAGGATCTTGAAATGCTTGTTCCATCTTTTTTCTCACATTTGTTTATTTATTTACTTTTTTATTTTTTTATGTATAAGTACGTTTACATCAGCGGTAATTACTCTACAGGCATGCCTATAGTTGATTTAGTAAGCAAATTATCATATATCCTAAAACTAATTTATCCTTCGGGCCAGCCCTAGGAGAGCTGTTAATCAGCTCAGTGGTCTGGTTAAACTAAGGTATACTTAACTTTAACTTCAAGGTATAAGGAACTGAAAGATGGTTATACAAAATTTACCACGCACGTAAGCTGAAGGCAATAGATGCTCACCATTCTATTAGTATCCTCTGCAAGCAACCATAGGATCGTCTCATAATACGATAATTGCTTTTGATTGCTAGTCTATGTGTCTCTCCGTTAGTGTACCAGATAAAAAGCATATTTCTTTGAAATCGCCACGGAAACGTATGGGTAATGGTACTGCCGCTGCTCATTACGGGACGCAAATCCCTGAGATGTATGCTAGTATTGCACCAGCCTGTTTTTTTTTTGCCATGCCCCTAGGCTAATTTAGTTAGGTCAGATCAGTCAGTTTACTGTTACGATAACTTGGGCTTGGGAAACATAATGAGATTATTTTCAAGAAAATTCTGTGGTTATTTTTTAAGATATGGCGTCCCGCTTTTTTCAGGGAAAGGTCTCGGTACTCGGCTACATCTCGGGAAAATGCTTATGGGAGGGCATATTGAGAAGAAAGATGCTTGTGATATTGGCTGCTTGGAGGATGTACTGGATTTTTTTGATGCTGTATTACCTTACAGGGGTTAAAATCTACCAACAGGAAGTCAAAAGAAAAACTGGGATTGATTAGCAATGCTTTATATTATTATTACATATTAAATCCGGGAAAGAGGCATCACGTTATATCTGTAAAACCATTCATATATGACTCGGCTAATTAAATGGACTTTTCTTATAGCTTAAATGTTTCAAGACCTGACTATCACGATCTTGGACAACTTTATTTATACATGCATCCATACATACATACATATATATATATATATATATATATATATATATATATATATATATATATATATATATATATTGTATATATATAGACACAAATTTCTCTATTATAAATATATACAATGTAAATACACACGTACACACACACATATATATATATATATATATATATATATATATATATATATATATATATATATATAATGCTTAAAATCACAATGACCTGGGTTTAAATCCTAACCAGTTTCGTCTTTATATCTAAGATATCTTCTTGGCCGAGTCGGTTGAGCTTCAGACTGTCACTCGATGGGCCGGAGTTCAATTCCCGCGGCCGGCTGATGAAGAGTTAGAGGAATTTATTTCTGGTGATATAAATTCATTTCTCGCTATAATGTGGTTCGGATTCCACAATAAGCTGTAGGTCCCGTTGCTAAGTAACCAATTGGTTCTTAGCCACGTAAAATAAGTCTAATCCTTCGGGCCAGCCCGAGGAGAGCTGTTAATCAGCTCAGTGGTCTGGTAAAACTAAGGTATATTTAACTTAACTTGGATGTCATTGTCATTTTCCCTGTGATATATATATATATATATATATATATATATATATATATATATATATATATATATATATATATATATATATAGAAATGCGTCTGATTTGTGTATTGCTGTTTAGGGCTCTGTGCCTGCTAGGTTGTTAATTTACTTATTGAAGATAAGATAGTACTTCAAGATTATATTATATTGCGTGATTCTTGGCGATCTGCACGTTTACTTATGTATAGAATAATTTAGTTTTCACCGTCATGACAACGACAATGGACTTGAGCTTTAGTTACCCCCATTCATAAATATTCCGTTCTATTAAATTTTACGATACCCCGTTCACCAGCACCGTGGTCCTTACCCTCTACCAACCCTTTCACATTACATAACTAATTTTCCCTAGGATAACTTTTTCTTCTCTTGAGTTATAATGAGTTCGATAGTGAATGTAAGCGATCAACAACTTTTAACACTTGAATTTGGTTAATAAGGATGGGAGATTTGAGGAATTCCCGACCGATATCCATCAAAACTGAAATTAAATGCATAAGAGCCCTTGGTTTATATTAGCCACTTATTTGAAATAGATTTAAACTTAAAATAATAAATGCAAATTTCATCACCAATTTTAATGCTATTCGTTTTGGAAGTAATGAGGATAATAATCGAACTTCACCGCTATTTTGTTGTAGATTTTGAATTTATCATCAAAATTCCAAACGAAATATTTGGAGCCTTAGGCCACTCCTTTAGGTATACTTAACTTTTACAACATTTAAAATACATTATCGCCTGGTCGGGATCGAACCCAAGACTGAACTTAAGGACAAGTGCGCTACTAATTGACCCACACAGGTCATAAATAAATAAAAATAAATTTTAAATAATAATAAAGTCTAATATCTTTACCAAAAAATGTAACATATTTTGACAGATAAACTTTGACTTTAAATCATGAGTCACCTTTTGATTTCTATAGAATAGTAAAGCTTAACTGATATTCTCATCAGTTTCCCCCGCTTCCATGAAAGCTGAAGTAGGTCATTATTCCTCTCTTCGTCATCCTATCTTTTGCGAGACTTGGCTATTCATCTAGTGTTTCTTAGCTTGAAAACTTTGGTCCAGATTGTAAATTCTTCTTCTTCTTCTTCTTTTAACAACTTTGGAGACATGTTCCTTGCTATCGCTAATTAAGAATATTTTGGTCTCGTTGAATGCAGCAAAAAAATGGTGGGGGCGACGCGTATGTCGGAAGTTGCATTTTTCTCGACGGGTTGCTAGACAGAATATTCATTTAATCTCTCTCTCTCTCTCTCTCTCTCTCTCTCTCTCTCCTTGATTATCATGGCCTGATAGCAATGCTCTGGATTCACAACTGAGACAGCGGTGTTCGATACCAGGACTGGGCGAAGGAAGTTATAAATAAAATTCCTCAAAAATCCACTATACACGAGGTATCTTATGCAGCGAATTGTGCACCTGGTTATTAGTCTAGTGTTGTGAGTCCTAGTGGAGACGGGGAACGAGAAGGAAGAGGGAAGAATTAGCAAACAGGGGTGATTATCAGTGCTTTTTCAAAATATAAACCACCAAATATTGTGATGATGGGAGAGGGCAAGGTCATCTCTCTCTCTCTCTCTCTCTCTCTCTCTCTCTCTTGGAATCTTTGGATTTTCAGTATGAATAAGCGGTAAGATAACAACACTTAAACACTCCTTGCCCCTCCTAATCAAGAACGCATAAGTGAATCCAAGTTTAAAAGCAAAGTTCATGTTTGACTTCTTTGGGCGAAATCATGTCGTTGTTCTTTGCAACATGCAACTCATTTTTAATTTTCCACTGATGTTTTGAAACTAATCGTTGATGTGATTCACAAGTATGACGCTTATGAGGCTAGGAATGGAACACCAGTGTCAACACTGTATCACATAATTATGCCACAAAAATGATACTGCGTTGAAAGCAACCTGTGCATGATTTGGTAACAAGAGGAATAATACTTGTTACTATTTAAACAACTACAATTGACCCACTTTTGGATGGCAGTCTCTTGGCTTATCCAGCACATACATGCGATTTTTTTTATTTTATTTAGTAATACTTAACGCAACATTTCGCGTAACTTACGTGCCTTCGGCATGACCTTAAGAGGTTATTCGCTTGACATGTCGTTTGTGCGTGCTCCTCGCACCTTTGATCATCGTCTACTCCCATTGTTACATAACGTGAGCTCGAATGAACGTGCGCTGATTCATGGTTCGCCGCTGACGCACTTGGCGTTGCCTCATGTTTGAATTCTGGGTTTGAATGCCATCAAAATGCTTGCCATACTGTGTCTTTGACGGTGGCTGTTGTCGTAATTATACTCGGGTAGACATGCGCGTGCGCGCTGTCACGATAACTAGTGTTATTACTGGAGGAATGACGGAATGGCTTGAACAAGCATTGCTAGTCATGGTGCGTGCGCAACTTGGCCACAGAACGGAATGGTTGT
>NC_089751.1:35370616-35383116 GCF_040412425.1 Macrobrachium rosenbergii | reverse complement strand
TATATATTAGTTGGTCACCAATTCTACACAGGGTATTTTTTATACATCTAATTATTAAGCCACAAGTAACCCTTTAATATTGGATCCACTGAACCTTGGTAATAACTCTCCATTATGTATGGTAAGTACCCTTACCTTGAACAGGGCTCGAAGATTTGCCTTTTTTTTTTAGTATGAGCTAAGAAGGCAGTGACTTACTATAATAGGCCATCAAGAGATATTCACTTTGGTTCCCAATTGAGCTTGACACTCCACCATATATATATATATATATATATATATATATATATATATATATATATATATATATATATATATATATATATATATATATATATATATATATATATAGAGATAGAGAGAGAGAGAGAGAGAGAGAGAGAGAGAGAGAGAGAGAGAGAGAGAGAGAGACACGTTTACGTGCTTGAGGTATGTTTTAATTAAAAAGAACAACTTTACTTCTTATATTATGAAGATAAATATCTGAATATACATAGTTTTATTATTTAATCATATTTTTTCTAGTCAGTCTCTCGCTAAAAAAAACAAAAATGTGAAAAAAGTATTTCCACAGTAAAAAAAATTTTTTAATACCTGTACTACTAGTATTAACTGCAAATCCCACGAAGGCGGGTTTTCATAATGTATATTCCTGGAATTATTAACGCTTGCGTTTCATTATTCTCTCTCTCTCTCTCTCTCTCTCTCTCTCTCTCTCTCTCTCTCTCTCTCTCTCTCTCTCTATACAGCGTATTGCCTAAGTAACTGTTCTTCATCGTCACGACTCTGTGGCAATTTGTCTCTGTCTTTTTATAGTTTTGACCAATTCCTGCCCAGAGTTACACGTGCTGTTACAGTTTGTTATAAGTTTTTTTTCATATAAAACGAAAAGGTGATGTGTGTTTTTCTGTATAAACAATAACCAAAAATTTTAGCTAAGCGTCCGGTCATGAATTCTGTAAAATGGTCAGTATCGTGTGTTTATTTTCAGTACCAACAAACAGCTATCAGTTTTGTATCTTCACAAAGCAAAGGTGCATTAAGACCGACTCTGTTCAAACATTTACCGGATAAAGTCTCATACACATAAATGTAGATAAATAAAAGTACGATCTCTCTGTCTCTCTCTCTGGAAGAATGAACCAAAGCAAGGAAAGCTAATTATACGGTACTACATTATTATTAGATGTTAACAGAACAACATAAAAACTCAGGATCCGTTTAAAAAAAAATCATACACATATCCTTCCCTTCCCTTTTGAGTTTTCTGAAAAGAAAACTGTTGAGCCGGCTTTGTCCGTCCGTCCGCACTTTTTTATGTCCGCACTTTTCCTGGCCACCCTCTGATCTTAAAAACTACTTGAGCTAGAGGGCTGCAAATTGGTGATTCGATCATCCACCCTCCAATCATCAAACATACCAAATTGCAGCCCTTTAGCCTGAGTAGTGTTTATTTTATTTTAGGTTAAATGTAGCCATAATCGTGCGTCTGGCAATGATATAGCCAGGCCACCACCGGGCCGCGGCTCAAGTTTCATTGGCCGCGGCTCATACAGCATTATACCGAGACCACCGAAGGATAGATCTATTTTCGGTGGTCTTGATTATACGATGTACAGAAAACTCGATTGTGCCGAAGAAACTTCGGCGCATTTATTACTTGTTTCCTGATAGCTCTTTATCGAATAATGGAGCGAACGGTACAAGATTTAGAAAGAACAAATGGATTTGCTCTCTCTAAAAATAAAAATAAAGTCAGGATGTACCTTACTACGTGAAAGGACAGACTTTTTGGCTCACTTTTGGCTCACGATTAATAGATTTCATGATGATTCTCAACTTGTGACGGTTCCAGCGATATTTTCCCTACGGCGTTAGTAATCTTGATGTTGCGACGCCAGGTTTCGTGACCATAAATCAATCAGTCATCTTGTTTTTGTGTTTCTGTTTTATACAATAGGCAGAGTTTAACGAACACAAAGTAGTGCGGATAATCTCTTGAGTATTATTATTATTATTATTATTATTATTATTATTATTATTATTATTATTATTATTATTATTATTATTATAAGCGAAAACCCTGCGGATATTATTATTATTATTATTATTATTATTATTATTATTATTATTATTATTATTATTATTATTATTATTATTAATCACAGTAGAAGTGCTTAGATTTCAATGTAACAAGCAAATGGCCTTCCTTGGCTTGACGAACAGCAAGCTTTCTTGAACAGAATAATCGTATGTGAAAGAAAAATTAGCAAATAACAAAGGTTAACACAACCGGAATGAATACAGGTGCACGGTGGCATAATAATCAGCGTAAACTTGTAGTCGCATGAACCGACCTTCCAGCAAATGAAAAGACCCAAGAGGAATTGTGTCTCGTCAAGAGAAAAGCGAAGGAAACCGATTCCGGGATTGCGCCGAGATAAATTGTTTACATCGATGGTTGCCGGGGTGACAGCTTATGCTACGATCAACTATAATTTCCTTTCAGCATCCACCCTTTCCCCCTCCCCCCTCCCCCCTCCCCCGTCGTTTCTTACGTCCTTATTTCCTTTTCTTTTTTTTAATTACGTTCCTAGGATTTTCTCTTCTGGAAAGGTAGCTTACTCCTGCCTCCTGGAAAGAGAGATTGGTATATATAGATTGATTCTTGACATGCGTAACGTGATTTCTCGTGCGTGGACTCGTGCTACCATCTGTTGTTGTTTCGTTGTTTTCTGATGCTAAAAGAAACCCGTACTAGTGCTCACACTGCTACATGATAGGAAAAAGAAAGACAGACTGACCAAAGAGAGAGAGAGAGAGAGAGAGAGAGAGAGTGAGAGAGAGAGATTTTAAAGATGATGTTCCCACATTTATCATATCTTGCTATTGCGTTTCACAGTTCAAGAGGCAGGAAAATTTATATTAGATTGACAGAGTACCAGTCAAGAGAATTATTATATTTTGGGAACTGGAATTGAATTGAGAATTACTAAGGAAAAAGTTGTATTGACATGAATATTTATTTTCTTTCAAATTTTGACTTTTTTTTATTATCTCGGTATCTCTTTACTTTGTTTTGAAAGTTGTGAAAATAATTCTTAAGAGCCTCACCAAATTCATTTGGAATTTCTTAGTTATTACTGATCAATCTTTGCTGGCTTGAATTTTGTTGACAGCTGGCAACTCTTGTTTTATGTACCGGAGAGCTGTTAATCAGCTCAGTGGTCTCGTAAAACTGAGGTATACTTATGTACCTTTTTTTCTCTACATTCACAAACGCTCTTTTTCTTCCTCTGTTATTTCACAAGTTGTGAATTTCTTTGATTACATTTTATGTCATGGTAATCATTCCAAAGTTACGATGCTTAAATGTCGAAAATGTGGCATACGGGCTGCTCTGTGAGCAAGAGCCCGTTCTGGCACAAAGCCAGCTCAGTCAACAACAACAACAACAACAACAGAAAATGCTGCATCTTATCAATATGCATCAGATTCAGTTAGTGTCTGAAAACATCTTATGATGTTGCTTAAGTTTATATTCATTTGACTAGTCCCGAAATTCTGCTCTACCTCATAACCTCGGAGGAATTTGACCCAAAAATAACTGATGACCAAGTCACCACGGCTGATTGGTCACGAGGCTAAGAAATGCTCCCCTGCCATTGACCCGGCCCATACTCTAACGACAATCGAAAGGTCTCGAGGGGTCAGGTCAGATGGCAGGAACCAATTTAATTATTGAGTTGTTGGTCTGGATTCTTATTGTTCTGCGTTCCCTACATGTGTTCATTATGATTCCACCTGACGTATAAGGTATTCGCGAAGCAGATGTTCCCTGATCTCACCCATACTCCTCTTTGTATTGAAGACGTATGGTGGGTCACGGCTCGTCTAGTCACGGTCTTTACTTCTAATTTTCTTTATGTCTTACTCGTGGGAGGACGTTTGCCAGTTGTCGTATATTCCTATGCCTTTTAGCATTTGTTTAATTGGTATTTCTAATTTCGTTTTCTTGATGAATAGTAGCTGTTGATAACGAGGAATTTACGATGTTTATATATATTTTATCATGTTTCCTAGCTTTTATTTCAGTTTCTCCCTCTTGATAACCATATTTGTTGCAACGCCAGGTTTGATACGTTAATAAATCAGCCATCATGCACCCGCTGTTCCTGTATACAAAATTAGCACTTCTTTGTTTATCCATGTATTCATATGGAGGTTAGTTTTTTGTTTACGCATTTAATTTGTTTTTGCCATCTCATATATGCGTGTTTACATGTCTTTGCTTGGTGTGGTGAGTTAGTAAAATATTATATACTGTTGGAATATGATGCAGTAATTTGTTTGATTCTGAAAATGTCAGTTACAGATGACATGAGTGCCTTGTGCGTGTGTGCTTCTATGTACATCTTTTTCTGCTTAGATAAGCATTTTTCTCCTGAGAGGGCTTGGTTTTATATATATATATATATATATATATATATATATATATATATATATATATATATATATATATTTATATATATATTTACATATATGTACAAATATATATATTTATATAGTGTATATACATATATTTATATATATTTATATGTATATATATGTATCTATATATGTATATACATATGTGTACATGTATGTATGTATGTATACTCTGCCATGCGCCTCTCTCCCCTCTGGAGAGTTTGGCGCTAGAAGGATAAAGGCTTCTGAAGTTTGTGGCGTGAGGTTGCTAGCCCCATCACATTTTTCTTGATCCAACAATCGCTGGTACTCATTTATAGCTCGGTGGACTGGTGGGTGGTTGGCTGAGAATGATCCACGGACCTAGCAAACGTGACTGAGTGCTGTATCATTTAGCTCATTACACCTTTCACCACATCCCTACCCTGTTTTGAATGTCTTATAAAATCTCTCTCTTGTATGTACAGTATATATATATATATATATATATATATATATATATATATATATATATATATATATATATATATATATATACATATAATTATGAGAGAGAGTTTTTTTGTAAGACATTCATTAATTCTAAACCATGCAGCTGTTCGGATCTCACTGGTGTGTTTTGTATATATATATATATATATATATATATATATATATATATATATATATATATATATATATATGTGTGTGTGTGTGTGTGTGTGTGTGTGTGTGTGTATGTATATATGTATTATTAGCTGAAGCCACTTGGAAAGTTCAAAATGAAACGACAGAGTGCCAAGTACTTTCGCGTATTATAAGACATCTTTCGGAGCACAAAGTAATACAGAGCACAAAACGAGTGAACAAGTAAGCTCTCACGAAAGCAAAGTGAAAAAGAAAAAATAAAATATGTATAAGTAGGCCATTACAAACAGAAACAGTTTTGTCTAGATCACTTAACTACTTAACACCCAAACAAGTCAAAACTAGGAAAGGAATTGCCTAATGACCGCATTATAATACACGAAAGTACTTGGCACTCTGTCGTTTCATTTTGAACTTTCCAAGTGGCTTCAGCTAATGAACAAAATTACGCGCTTAATTTTGTGATTTCTCAGTATATATGTGTGTGTGTATATAAATATATATATATATATATATATATATATATATATATATATATATATATATATATATATATATATATATGGGTGTGTGTGTGTATATATGTATGTATGTATTTATGTATGTATGTTTGTATGTACGAGAGAGTTTTCGTAAGACATTCATTAGTTGCTGAGTTGGTTAATTGTATCACGTTTTCAAAAGCACCTGGGATGTTCAGGGAGACAAAGGTGGAAGGAGGACGACTGGGGTGTGGGGCATACCCCATCCTCCCCCTCTCCCCCATGCATCTCCTCCGACCTCTTGTTACAGTTAACGCCTTTGTTGCCTTCCCTGAATGTTGAACAACGGAAGCGAAAATGTTAAAACAGAAGTTGTTTCGCAAGGCGTGACGTGTTTATCAGTTTATCACGACGTTCATTTCTATTGGTGTTTTGCCAGATGGAATGTATAATGTTCGCTTCGTGTCAATCGGTGTTGCAATATGCACTTGCAATAATGTTGGCGTGATACTGCATTATGGTACACGAGTGAGAAACGTTGATGTGCGTGTGGGCATATTGTGTCTATATCTTTGTATCTTGATAGCTCAGTGGTCAAAGTCACTGTCCACCGTTGTTTCAAAACCAGAAAGGTATTCAGATACCACTGGTGACGAATCACTTATCAATTATAATTCCTCTTGGGTGTAAGTTATTCCCAAGGTATAGTGAATTGGTTATTAAATTATATTTCCAGCCTAATATTTGTGAATATAAAAAAATGTCACGGTATATGTGACATCCAAACACATACACACACACATATACGTTATATATGCTTATATATTTATTTTTGTGTGTTTATGTGTGTATGCATCTTCCCGTGATAGCATTCCACAAGTAGCGCCAAGATTTGGACTTCTATTCCAGTTTGCATGCCAGAAGGGACAGTATCTTGAAGTGTATCCTGATTCCCTGTTCCAGATATCCGGAACAGATCTTTCCCTTCCCTGCAGTGCTTCTCGGCCCTGAAGGAAGTGGCTGTTAGTTTAAGAAATATTTATCTTATTCCATAACAGTTGAAAGCGAATGAAAAGGGGAGTAATCGAAGAAAAATCAAATCGAGATAAGTGACGATGAATGAAAAGAAAACACACGTTACGAAAGAGGCAAGGAGAGGGAGGAGTGACGTGTTGGAGATGGCAAGGGAGCTGAGTAGTTGGCAAATGGAGAGTGATTGGTTTTGGGTAAAAGCGGGCCTGATGAGGCTGTGGTCACACACACACACACACACACACACACATATATATATATATATATATATATATATATATATATATATATATATATATATATATATATATATATATATCCCCATGGTTGTTAAATATTTATGATTGTGAAGTTGATAGAAGGCGACAAAAAACAAATTTATGAGGTGTGAGTGATATAAGTCAGTGATGCTTGAAGTGACTTTTGTTTGTAAATTAGTGTGATTGAAGAGAAGCTGCAAAGCCAAATGAAAGTGTTTTGAATGTGTGTGTAACCCGAGTTGAAAGTCATTGTTAGCAAAAAGCAAGGTTACAAAAGTAATTGAAAGTAAAGTAGATGGACCATTGATTGCTAGTATAGTTGGTTTAAAAAACCTGAAATGGTTCATTCTTGCAGGTTCGGCGTTAAATGTATTAGGGAATGGTAATGTTAGAGAAGGAAGTGATTCACAAAATTAGTGAGGCAGTGAAGGTTGCATGGTCTCGGCAAATGGTTTAAAGTAGAATGTCTGTGGAAGCCAAAATCGGGTGATCGAGCTCTCCTTTACTGAAATAAGGAAGTATGATTGTGGACTACAGATGACAAAAAGAAAACGAAAATTGTTTACCGGGGATGTTTAGTAAGAAGGGTTAAACTGAGAAGGAATGCAGATTTGACAAAGTTGTGGAAGAAGGTCAGCATGGATGAAAAGAGGGGATACGACTGTTTCGAGGTGGTTTTGAAATCGTGGATGGAAGGGAGGGCGATAAGTCTGTGAAATTTTTGTATAAATCGAATTTTATGTGAGGAAGGAGATAAAGTTGGCAGTGAAATAGAAGGACTTGAAGGCATGAAAAATGGGTTAGAGCGAAAGGGCTTTTATCCATGAAGAGCGGGAGTGTGAGCAAAATAGGGATGAAAATTTAGGCTCATCGGCTGTCTGTATATTGGATGTGGCTGATATTTTTTCAAGTTTTTCGCACAGGTGGTTTATACTGTATTCAGCAGTTTAAGCATTGAAGTGCAGTGTCTCGTTTTAATTTTCTGTAAAAGAAAACTTTTGAGATGGCTTTGTCAGTCCTCACTATTTCTGTCCGCCCTCAGATCTTAAAAACTACTGAGGCTAGAGGGCAGCAAATTAGTATGTTGATCATCCACCCTTCTGTCATCAAACATACCAAATTGCAACCCTCTAGCCTCAGTATATTTTTTATTTAAGGTTAAAGCTAGCCATGGTCGTGCGTCTGGCAACGCCACAAGACATGCCACCACTGGGCCGTGGCTGAATGTTTCATGGGCCACGGCTCATACAACATTATGCGCTGTGCAGAAAACTCGATTGCGCCGAAATATCTTCGGCGCATTTTTTACTTGTTTCCTTTGGAGCCAGTGCTTTAAAGCTTAATGGTAATTTACATATACAGTATATATATATATATATATATATATATATATATATATATATATATATATATATATATATATACATACATACATACATATATACATATACATATACATATACACAGAGTGTGTGTGTGTATTCATGCAGTAAACGGATTGAATATTAAAGCCAGGATAAGATCTTGTCTTTCTTGTTCAGAAGAGGAAATGAACCGCACAATTTTGTTAAATAAATTTTTAAAAAACTTCAGTATTTTCGCGTCTCATTTCGTGGGGCGTTATTGTACGGCACGTAGAGTCAGTATGTAGATATCATGCAAATAAACCATCCATAAAATAAATGGACCAGCGTTACGCTGTCATTTATGGTAGAACAGTGAAGGATGGAAGTCGTTAGTGGGTACCGTTAGTCTCGGCGGCAGTGTCCATTATGAAGTAATATCAGAACGCCCGAAAATAGAACAGCGATGACGTGGGTTCCCTAATGTACTTCAAAGAGATTGGCATGGTATGAGGGAGATAAGGCAGATGAGCAGTCAATTTTATCTTGCAGAGTTCATCCTTATGATTAAAAAGTAGAGTTCGAATGGCGGATGAGAACCGAGTTTGTGTACGATTGAACGGCATATGGTAGCTTTAGGTCTAGGTTTAAAGTTCCTTAAGAAATTTGTGAATGAGATATTTTCAAAGACAATGAAACTACTTGAAGAAAAAATAAAGATCTCAAGTACACAAAAGCTCGGTTATCGGTAAGCTCCTCTGGAAACCGTAGATGGACGTTTTCGTTATTCGTACGAAAACTAATCAATCTGAAGAGGGGCTGGGTGTTGTGGGTGGGGATGGAGGGGGTTTTGGGGGAGGTTAGGGATGTTGTTGGGCATGGTGGGTGGGGAACCCGGATGTTGAGTGGCGACAAAGTCGGGAGATGGTTGAGGAAAGTGTCTTCTTGGAAGTTTGGAAGTGTTCTCTGATAAATGAAAAATGGAAATTAAAAAAATTTCTGAAATACCATCGTCCATTGTTGTTCGGGATCTCTCTCTCTCTCTCTCTCTCTCTCTCTCTCTCTCTCTCTCTCTCTCTCTCTCTCTCTATATATATATATATATATATATATATATATATATATATATATATATATATATATATATATGTATATTTATAAATATATATGTATAAATTATATATAATATATATATTTTATATACATAATGCATATGTATATATATAGTGTATATACTTTATATGAATACACTTTAATATATTATGTGTCTATATATGTATATATATAAAATGTAAGGAAAGAGAAATATAGAGAGGAAATGAGAAAATGCTAGGGCACGTGTGAAAGAGATGCTCTGTATCAGGCAATCAGGGCATTTTTCACTGCAGTAGCATGTAATCACTGAATGGACTTTTTTCAGCAGTATTTTTTTGTTTTTGAGAATTTGCTCGAGGGAGAGGGAAAGATAGAAGCTGTAGCCAGAAGTTTATTTCTTATGTTGTAATGTCAGTTTAATAAACTGAACAGATTAATCCTAAATGTGCTATTGTTTCACCTGAGTAGACTGAATTCCAATCAAAGAATCAAGCTCTTTAGGCTCCTATATTTGAAGTACGCGTACATTTTAATGAAAAAATTTTTTTCATTAGTTTGGTTGTATTTATCAATCATCTTTCTATAAAATTTGTCCTCATTTTTTATAAACATCTAGATATAGTTGTAAAAATCTGTTGCTTGTTTCATGTAGCAGAGAGAGAGAGAGAGAGAGAGAGAGAGAGAGAGAGAGAGAGAGAGAGAGAGAGAGAGAGAGTCATATTTCTTGTTTATCACCGGTCATCTTATGAACTTTATCACATATCTTGCTCACTTTTTTTATTTTGCAAGTAGATTTCTCATCCTAGATACGAAGGTATAAAACTATTGTGCGGAATGAATGGTATCCAGTTCCCTTTACAAGTAACATTTGAGGCATTTCATTAATTCTGGTTTAAGAGATATCGGAAAAAATTCATCAAAGAATTAACTAGTCTGCATTCTTTGTCGATCACGTATCAGTTTTGGTGGTCGTGTATTTTTGCAAGTTGGTTTTCGTTTTATCGTCAAAGAGGAAAGCTGTAGGGGTCTTTGCCTTAAGCTGTGACTGGAATAGTTTTTACTATTATTATGAATCTTATCATGAACCACGCCCGTGCTACTCACAATATTTCCATCTCCCGCGACAGTATTATACAAAATATAAGTATAATCGGGAGAGCCGCCGACCCTCGACGTCTGCGCCTGCTAGAGGCGCTCCTCATTGCCGAGAGAAAACCAACAATGAATACAACGCAGGAGGCATCGCTCCTACCCACGAATTTAAGAAGAATAATGCAGAACACCCGCCAGATCCAACGAATACCTGAAAACGACAACCCTGAGAATGGAGATGCCCCTGATGAGCGAGGCGCCCTTCGAGACAATCCCCCGACTACGACAGAAAGAGTAGATAATGACATCATTCATCCGCAGCCCAATAGCAGCCAAACTACCGATGATGTCAGCCGGCATGACATCACGCAACGGCAGGCCAATGGGAACGCTGGAATGAATGACATTCCCAGGTTGCGAAGATCTGTCAGGATCGAGCTTCGCCGCAGAAATTTGGCTTGAAGTTCGCTGACTGCAACCAATCAGAATTCGCCATCCATGACTCCCCCGCTGAAGCCCGTGTATAAATTCAGAAGGACCTATGCAATCTGCCAGTCCTCTAATAGCTCCCGCTGGAGAATGACAGAAGAGTCTGTCGAAACGCATCGCGGCAACAATTGTATTGAACCAACTGTATAGAATATATAAAGAAGCAGAATCCAGATTTTGACTTTTCCCCCATGAAATGACAAATATAGGCGAGCTGTTAGCACGCACCTCCACTGAAGAGAAGTCCGCAATAAGGAAAATAGAAAAAGTCTTCTACAAAATAAATCCAGCTGAAGCAGCAATAATAATAATAATAACTTTTAGCTCTCAGAGTGCATGATAGAAACAATATTAGGATTTCTTCATGGCCTTTGTATGTTACTGAATAAATTTTAGTACATTTCTCAAATAATAAAAACAATGATGTTTAATGGCCTTATAACGAGATGAAAAGTATTGTTTTCTCACACGTTGCCTGGATTGTTGTTTGGCGTGATTGTTACTCGCAGTGTGCATCATCGGTCAAGATGCAATTAGTGAGTACCCAGATACCAAGCAAAAAAAGTAACATGATTTTGTCTCAGTAAAGTCTAGGGAGTGACGGTTAGTCTGTCTTAAGAAGGGGAAAAAAGGAAAGCGAACTTTTGAATTTTCTAAAAGAATATGAAGCGCTTAGAATTTTCATTTTGTAACCCACATTTTCATGGTTACTGACGCGTCTGATCATGCTGACGGCCATTAGTTTTTGAATAGCTTGTACTTGAACTGTCCACTTCATTTCTTATGTAATGTGGCTTTTCTTGCATGTAATGATGACAATCGAAAACTATTTTCTTGGATCTTACGAGCGTAAAATTTGTATCTTTGAGTTTTACATAACTCAGTGATTGACGTTATGAGTGTGTGTGTGTGTGTGTAGAGAGAGAGAGAGAGGCACAGACAGTCCGATAGTGAGAGGGGCTGACTATGCAAGAAAATGTCACTGACTTCTCAAACATTCGATGGCCATAGACGTTCCCCCGGCATGTTTCTGATAATGAATTACTAGAGAATTAGAGAGCGTTTTGACAGTGAAGGCGAGGGATTGGATAGAAAATTCTTTTTGGTGATTTTCAGGTTAATTAAAGACCATAGATAATGAATGAAAGAAATTCCTCTATAATGTTCCATTGTCAACCGACTGGGTCATTGGAAAATAGTAATTACTCGCCCCCTTCTCTCTCTCTCTCTCTCTGTTCCGGCACTTCAAAACAAGAAAAGCTGAACACATGATTATGCTTTATAAAACGTACGTACGTAGTCCACTTGAATATTGCAATATAATATGGTACCCACACTACCAAAAGGATATTGCACAAATAGAGAGTGTACAAAGGTCATTTACAGCTAGAATAGAAGAAGTTAAGGACCTTGACTACTGGGAAAGACTACAATTCTTAAATTTATATAGTCTTGAAAGGAGAAGAGAACGCTACATGGTAATTCAAGCATGGAAACAGATAGAAGGAATTACCGAAAACATCATGGAACTAAAATTATCAAAAAGAGCAAGCAGAGGTAGATTAATAGTGCCAAAAACTATACCAGGAAAATTAAGGAAAGCACACAGG
>NC_089751.1:35360616-35368116 GCF_040412425.1 Macrobrachium rosenbergii | reverse complement strand
ACCCCACCCTCTCCAAAAGTTAAACAGGCATAACATGTATATATATACTGTATATATATATATATATATATATATGTGTGTGTGTGTGTGTGTGTGTGTGTGTGTGTGTGTATGTATATATATATATATATATATATATATATATATATATATATATATATATATATATAATACACACACACATATATATATCTTGACAGCTGAGTGGTTAAAGTCGACTGTTTATTGTTGTATCTGAACAAAGGCCCAGGTTCAAATCCAGGTCAGGGCAGACGCTTTTATCAGTTATAATTCCCTAAAGTGTAAGTTATTCTCAGGGTGTAGTAAATTTTATATTAAAAGGTATTGGAGGCAATATATATAAATATACGGAAGTCATGCTTGTATAAGGGACAAAATTTATATATATACTGTATATATATACAGTATATAATATATGTATATAATGTATATATACATATATACACATATACATAAAGTTCTACTCTATCTTCTCCTGTTGCATAGAACCGCGCTAGGCAAGTTATTTACCCATATCTCGAATTCCCGGCAAAGTTAGTAAACTCTTGTTTCTGTTGTTATGCGTAACGAGATAAGTTAGGAATATTTGGGCTATCAAGTTTAGTCTTGATGTGATATAAGTCCTATGCAGTATCTACATGTACGCAGACGTGGTGATGTAAATCCTATGTAGTATCTACATGTACGCAGACGTGATGTGATGTAAGTCCTATGTAGTATCTACGTGTGCGCAGAAGTGATGTGATGTAAGTCCTATGTAGTATCTACATGTGCGCAGACGTGATGTGATGTAAGTCCTATGTAGTATCTACATGTACGCAGACGTGATGTAATGTAAGTCCTAAGTAGTGTCTACATGTACGCAGACGTGATGTAATGTAAGTCCTAAGTAGTATTACATGTACGCAGACGTGATGTAATGTAAGTCCTAAGTAGTATCTACATGTACGCAGACGTGTACACACGCACAAGTACACGCTTACTTTTTCATGAGTTCTTAAGTGAGGTTATAGCATATGTTCGCTTTTTTAACGGCTTAATGTTTTCTCATGGAAAGTGTACATTATTGAAAACAAAACTCTTGAAATCTGAGTGCGTGACACTTTTCTAAACATTCACCAGGTACCAAAATATTAATAAGAGCGCTGGAATGAATAGGGAATGAATCAGTATCTTCCTGTTGATGAGATTCTGTATATATCAAATTCATCGTAATTACAACCATCTCTTGCACCGAAGGCTAACCATTACGCAACCCAAGTCTCACTCAGACTGAAACCCACCTGTCAGTCATTTCTGCGGCATGACTAGATTTCAAAGAAATCCGATGTGGAACTGGGATGTTCTTTGCGCTATTCTTGTGTCGTTATGGAAGGTTTTTTTTTTGGTATGCATGTATTCAGATACGTTATGTATTTATGGAAATTATTGGATTTTATGCACTGAAGAGATTGAAGTTTCCGGCTGAGGAAAGATGAGTCCACTTTACCCGTGTTTTCTTGTTATCATCGGCACAGCTGTTTCTTCTCAGGGATTATCGAGTCTGGTGTTTCTGACTGTTAGGAATCTTGGAATAGAGCGGTTGGAAGCGGGTGAATAACGAGGGTTGTTTGATAAGAGAATAATATATATATATATATATATATATATATATATATATATATATATATATATATATATATATATATATATATATATATATATATAGATAGATAGATAGATATACATACATGTATATATATATAAATCGAGAGAGAGAGATCTCACAGCTCTCCACTTGAAGAGTCGTTTTTATATTCTTGTTCGGAACTCAAAGTTTTCCCGGAGTCAGAGATGAATTAGAAATGAGAAATAGGGGCTCTTCAGTTTTTATATTGGGTGTCGGTGCAAGTTTTTTTGTTTCTCAAACAAGTGCGTGCTGCTTGTTATTCCGATATAGTTTTCCGATAAGATTTTTATTTATGTTAAGTATCCTCTAAGTGATTCAAGATGAAAACATCTTGCTTGTTAAATCTAGAGGTGTTTCATAAAAGACATAGGCATACAAACATGAATGAAAGGACTCCAAAGAAGCGACAGAGAGAGAGAGAGAGAGAGAGAGAGAGAGAGAGAGAGAGAGAGAGAGAGAGAGAGAGAGAGAGAGAGAACTGCAATTAGACCAGCGACCAGATATTTATTTATTTTAAAATTCCAAACAGATATCACATCTCAGCGTCGGATGATCATTCATATTACCAGAGTGAATAAAAAAAAAATTCTCTGTATACCTCTAAAAATGCCATCCTCGTTTTTACTCGTGACAGCTATCATGTCATCACCTTGCATCAAAGCCGTCATGGAAAATCCATCCCCGTTTCCCTGGATGTTATATCTCATATAATTCCGTCGTCACGACGACCCCCCATTATCGAGGCCTCTTGGATTACGTCATTAAATTTGGACTCTGGTTTCTTCTCTCTGACATCGATTTATAACTATGTGGAAAGAAACATGACTCCTTCTCCCTTTTAACGTCTGAGATGCGATCTTCGTTTGTTTTCTTTGGTTCTTAACGGCGCTCTCGGTAGCATTCTCATCCACGAACTCCGCCGGGGGTTAGTGCCGTCAGTGCGCCTCATGCGGTGCACTGTAGGCATTACTTAGGGTTCTTTGCAGCGTGCCTTCGGCACCTAACTGCAACCCCTCTCGTTTCTTTTACACTACCTCCTTTCATATTCTCTCTTACTCTCCACCCTCTCCTAACAATTGATTCATAGTGCAACTACTTTGAGGTTTTTCTCCTGTTCCAACTTTCAGACCTTTTTCTGTCAATTTCCGTTTCAGTGCTGAATGACCTCATAGGTCCCAGTGCTTGGCCTTTGGCCTAGATTTTATATTCATTTCAACTCATCCACGAAAGCAGAAGGCTTGGTTCGACTCACTTCGTTGTTAGTTGCGAAAACAGACTCGCGCTAATGCAGTTTTCGAAAACAGGACCCGTTGTGCACATATTGTGAAAGATGCAGTAATGGAATGGGATGTAAAACTTAGATCAAAGGCCAAGCGCTGGAACCTGTGAGGTCATTCAGCGCTGAAAGGGAAACTGAGAGTAAAGAAGGGTTTAAAGTTGTAATAGGAGGAAAACCTTATACAGTTGCACTGTGAAACAATTGTTAGGAGAGGGCGGAAAGTCAGATTTAAGAAAGGGAACATGAAAGGAGATACAGTAAAAGGAACGTAAGGGGTTGCAGCTAGGGGCCGAAGGAACGCTACGAAGAACATTAAGTAATGCCTACAGGTCACCGCGTAAGGTGCACTGACGGCACTATTACCCCCTTACCGGGTGGGAACCTTGAAACTGCCTAACATCGGTGTAACGCTTTCCTTTAATTGGAGATTCTTTCAAGCACTGCAGCGAAAGTAACTTTTAAAAGCAATTGTTATATGACTTCATGACTCAGTATTGTAAAAGAATGTTTGGGTATGGGTATGTGTTGATAATATTTGCCTGCTCGTTCCAGGAAGGAAGGCAGTAAGAGTCATGGGTGTCTGGCTACTTAAAACCGAAGTCTAATGATGAGGATTTTTATGCGGTTTTGTGCACATCAGATGCATTTGAGTTCTCGACTTGATTATACCTATTTTAATATTTTTGGTTCTTTTTATTCGCTTTGCATTATCGTGTCTATTACGAGTAATTTCTGCTGGAAGCGTTTTGCATGTTTACGGGCTAAACACCTTAGTTTTGAATAATGTATTGTGGAGAGAGAAAAAAGAAAGCCCATTTTCTAAATATTACATAAGCTCGTATGTCTTCTCTCCTTTTTTAGTTTTCTGTAAAAGAAAACTATTGTGCCGGCTTTGGCTGTCCGTCCGCTCTTTTTTCTGTCCGCACTTTTTCTGTCCGCTCTCAGATCTTAAAAACTATTGAGGCTAGAGGGATGCAAATTGGTATGTTGATCATCCACGCTCCAGTTATCAAACATAACAAATTGCAACCCTATAGCCTTAGTACTTTTTATTATTTAAAGGTTAAAGTTAGCCACTATCGTGCTTCCGGCAACGATATAGGATAGGCCACCACCGGGCCGTGGTTAAAGCTTCGTGGGTTGCGGCTCATACAGCATTATACCGAGACCACCAAAAGATAGCTCTATCTTCGGTGGCCTTGATTACGCGCTGTAGCGGCTGTGCGGAAACTCGATTGCGCCGAAGAAACTTCAGCGCATCTTCTACTTTTTTTGTGGGGGGGGGAGGCTTTTCTTCATATCTCTCACCCGTTGGCTTTTCAGTTTCTTAGACTGATTTCCTTAGCTGTTGCTTACATGGACACGTGGCACGGTGTCCTTTTGGTCGGATGCATACGAATATTTGCACAGTTGAGTGGTATCAGTCTTAAGGAAAACTTAGATATTATTCTCTTCTGAGAACAGACGTCACACTAGAGCAGCGGTGCCGAAAATGTGGAAAAATTGATGTGGTACGTTTTCTATAAATGTTCTTTGTTGCTAATAAAGGAAAGTCCTTTGAGTGCGGTGTTATTCATTCCATTCTGTACCTGTAGAGTTTTTCTCAGATATATATATATATATATATATATATATATATATATATATATATATATATATATATATATATATATATATATATATGTATATATATACTGTATATATATATATATATATACACATATATACTTACTGTAAAGTTTATCCTTATTCTTTTATCCATATGCACACACCCAAGTATGTGTGTGCATGTATATGTATGTACAGTATACATATATATATATATATAATATATATATATATATTATATATATATATATATATATATATATACATATATATATATATATATATATATACATATATATATATGTGACTCAGAAAAACTCTACTGTATCTATTATATGTATTTTTATTATATTTACTCCTTGATCATTTTTATGAAGTAGTATTTGATTATCTTATTGTACAGTACGTATATATTTTATACGGTAGGTTATATTTTAGAACTAATGCATATAGTGGATCATTAAGTACTGGTGATACCTTATTTGAACATGATTGCCTATCCGAAGGCTGGCCCCTCCCTCTCTCCCTCCCTCGACGCTTTACGTAAGCCTAATTTTTTTTTTAAATATTGTTCGTATTTTTTTTCAAAATGGTAAAGGCACCGGTAGGAGTTGCTGATGTAGGTGGAAGATGGTATCGCTCAGGGAAACTATTTATTTTCCATCAAGGTATGATAATGAGTCTAAAATTCTCGGTAAATTGGTTTGGTGGTATATCATTTCCTGGTGCTGCTGCTGCTGCCACCTGTGTTCCTATTACTGTCACAGCTACTCTGGATGTTTGCTTTCATTATATATATATATATATATATATATATATATATATATATATATATATATATATATATATATATATATATATATTATATATATATATATATATTTTATATATATATATATATATATATATATATATATATATATTTTATATATATATATATATTATATATATATATATAATATATATATATTATATATATATATGTATATATATATATATAATATATATATATTATATATATATATATGTATATATATATATATATATATATATATAATATATATATATATTATATATATGTATTTTATATAATGTAATATATTTTACCATTAAGTCTTTTTCCTTGACCGGGGGTGGTCCATGAGTGTAAATAATACAACAGTCCTCGCAGCAGTAATACTTTAACTGCGCCTGCGCAGAAAAGGTCAACATTAAGATCCACATCAGCACTTACACAGAATGCTCATCAGCAGTTCATTTAGCTCCCCTCCCTCTTTCCTCTATAGGCCTTGTCACCACCAGATACCTGTCTTGCTCGCCTTCAGCCATTTGCCACTACTACGTATCTCTATATTCGCACCCTTCCAGTTCTTATTACGTTACATATATTCTGCATACAGTTCATTTCATCAGTTTTTGCCCTTTTCTTTCGTTGGCATTCAGCATCAACGTTTGACTTCATGCAATCCAACGGTGGTGTTTTACCGGTCTGTGCTATGACTTACCTTTTTCTCATCCAGGCATCATCTACTATAATCTCAGGAACTAGCCGTTTCCATTCATCCACCATCCGTATTGTCATTCATTGTTCCCTCTTCCTGGGTTCCATTTGCACTCTTGTTCATTTTTATTCATAACGTTCTCCGCTTGCATTACATTCACTCCGTTAATAGTTTCTTCTGTGCTTCTTCCACGATCCGCAATCAGTACTGTATGGTCAAGTAGCATCAACCGTTTTCACAATACTCCATCCGTAAAGATGGTGAATAGTGATGGAGGCAAAACACACCCTCGTCTCAGACTCATTTTTACACCAAACCAGCCAATCTCCCATCTTATTCTAAGGCACGCTTCATTGCCATCTTAAAGGCTTTTAATCACTTTCAGCAACTTATGTTCTATACTCACACATCTTAATACTCGCTGCACTGCCTCTTTATCGATTGTCTCAACGCTTTCCTTGGTGTAAGTATGCTGCATAAATTTTTTTCTGATGACTTATGAAATTCTTACATAACTGTTTTGTAACAAACATTTAATCCACACACCTTCTTCATTGTTTAAACCCACTGTTCTTCTCCTATCAGTTCCTCCGTCATCTGTCTCACATTCTCAATCAAAATCTTACCATACACCTCCCCTGGTTTGCTAAGTTACTGAGAAATAAGTCTAATTTCCAGCCAGAAATCAACAAACTGGACGCCGGTGGCCGAAAAAAAATATGTAATTCGCTAGTTTCCACAATCCAGGCGATTTTCCCGTTCTTCCTGGGCCAACTGACCAGCCACCCCAGTCTCCTTATTTGCATGACTGCCTGTCCTGTTGTTAACTGATACTTCGAGTTTTTGCCAAGCTGTACAGGCGCCTGCAGACAAGAGAGCGGCCTGTAACAAGACCTGTAACCTTGCTAATTAAGTGGCATCAGGGCTGACACGTAAAGAACTCGATACCCTGCGATTTAAATTTCTGATAATCATGACGCGAACACACTGGTCGATGTATAAAAGTACATTTAATGAAAGATAGTTTTATTGAAAGAATATAGAAATTGGGTAATGTTGAGGGGAAAACGATGAGTTTGAATGTGACGATTTTATTCGTTGGCGTTCCTTTAGAATTTTTATGATCAAAATTCCCAGACAAAAACTAATTGTATAGTAAAATCATCAAATATCAGTAAAATTTTGAAAATTAAGGGTCTGATGTGAAAAACAAATGATTGTATAATACATCGTAGTCCTTCACTTTCCCTTAATGCTCTTTATTGAATAACGGAAACTGCAAAATGTGAAAACGAACAAAAGGTTAACAGTTTAATGTAGATTCACATTTTCGACAATCGATTGATCAGTCTGTGACAATACGGTTCGACGGAACCTCTGAAGGAGAAAAGACAAGGGCTTAAAAATGAATTTTTGTCTGC
>NC_089751.1:35353116-35358116 GCF_040412425.1 Macrobrachium rosenbergii | reverse complement strand
GGCCTAGTGGGCAGCGCCCTTGCCTTTCAATTGAAAGACCTGGGTTCGATCCTGATATGAGTCAGAAATTTATTTCTGTTCCACACGTGATTGTGTGTTGATTATATATATATATATATATATATATATATATATATATATATATATATATATATATATTTATATATATATGTATATATATATATATATATGTTATAGGTGGTTGACAATTGAAACACATAAGATTTATTGTTTTGTTATGATACTCCGTTTTCAAATAAACAATGCAAGTTTCCATATACTACTTATATATATCTAATAAAAGGAGCCCTTAAAAGCGCCAAAAGGTAGAAAGTTAATGCTATATATTTCGGAGACAACGGTCTCCCTCAACAGGCAGGTAATAAATGAAATAAGTTACAGAAAAGCGGTATTTATACCAAGAGTTGCAGAGGTCAGCCATTACGTCACTCCAGTTGACAGCTTCCGCTTAATCTTCTCAATCGCTGGTTGGAAGAAGATTTTATCTATAATATCTGAGTCCAAAAAATCTTCCTTTCTATCAGCAATTAAGAAGATTAAGGAGAAGCTGTCAACTGGAGTGATATAATGGCTGACCTCTGGAACTTTGAGTATAAATACCGCTTTTCTATAACTCTTTTTTCATTCATTACCTGCCTGTTGAGGGAGAGAGTTGTCTCCGAAATATATAGCATAACTTTCCACCTTTTGGCGTTTTGATGGAATCGTTTTATTAGATGGAATTCTGTTTTAACAGAAAATATCTCACTGTCATATATATATACAGTATATATATATATATATATATATATATATATATATATATATATATATATATATATATATATATATTTATATATATTCACACACACACACATATATATATATATATATATATATATATATATATATATATATATATATGTATATATAAATTTAGTATCTGGAATGACGACTCAGTAGACAAAAATTACCCAGAATACCCTGCACAGCCAATTACCGTTATCCCTGCTAGTATTCTATGGTGTTCATGATTAAGCTGGCTCTTGACCTTAGAACAACTCGTGAATACCTATCTGTGTACCTTAACCTAAAGTGTAGGAAAATCAGTATAAACTTTTTGTAAAACTTGCGGTGTAGTTCCGTTACTGACATCTTTCGGCCACGTGATCAACTCGAATTTGAAGGAAAATATATATATATATATATATGTGTGTGTGTGTGTGTGTGTATATATATATATATATATATATATATATATGTATGTATATATATATATATATATATATATATATATATATATATATATATATATTTCTGTAAAGTAACTTGTATGAAGTGTACCTTCTCTTGAGAAAGTATCCTAAACAATTTTGTGAATGAAACTTTGAGCCTCTGTTTCCCAAGACTTCGGTCATTGTTGTAAGTAGAATATTCGAACACCATTCTCTTTTAAATGAAAACCTTTATTGACCTTAATTCTAAGAAAAGGGGAAATAATGTAATCATTCTGATTTACAGTAAGTTTTCTTCGAAATGTAAGAGCGATAAGCCATTAATCTGTGATTGTTCTTTTGAGTAACAGGTGAAACCCATTTTTTTCAAGTTGAATTATCGTTGGTTTTCACTAGATTTTCTTGAGAAGAAGCAGGCTGTTGAATCCTCTGCTCTTCTCTAAAAGTGCTCTTCAATTTATTTTGTCAAATTTGGATTCGAAGGAACTGTGCTGAATGGCACGCTTGATATTTCGTGGTGCATGAACTGTAAAAGAAAGGCTTTATTCCTTTACCTTTACTAATGTTGTATTTTTATTGTGACTTATTATTTTTGTTTTCGTCGTCGTTGTTGTGATTTTGATATTATTTAGTGTTGTTTTAATTTTCCAATAACAGACACGAATTTACTATAGCTGTCGCCAATAATCTGAGTCCTTCTAATCCAGTAATATACTGATATCAGGATTTTTATTCGTTTATATTTTCAGTTATGTTGAAATAAAAGCATTGTTCAAAATATACTTAAAAAAACTTTCTAATAAACCTGTTTTAATGAAGCAAAAAGAATATGTTTGTGAAAGTGAAAGTTATGACTCCTTTGAAAGTAGAAATACGGTGGTATCAATCATAGGGTATCATAAATCATAATGTTTGTAACATCAGCAATGCTGGAAATAAAAAAAAAAGCTGCAGTGAAAATGATTTAATGATCCAGCATTTCTCTTTTTGCGGTTTTCTTGAAATATAGGATTGGTAATGAAGCTAATGAGGCTTTAATGGAAAGTTCTGTGATCCACTGTTACATTGCGCTGATAATGTGTGCGAATGTGTTTTTCTGACATTGCAGGATTTTTGGATGCATTTTAATTTTTCAGTTGGCAACTGGAATTATTGAATTACTTGCTGATTAATTTTGCGATGATGGATGAAAATCCCTTGAAGACTGCAGGAGTCTTGAAATATGTGATACATTATAGCAAAGGACTTTGTTGCATTATAATTTTGATGGGTAATTTATATTTTTCTTTTTATATCAGTACCATATTTAGGTCATATTTTCGTTTTTTATCATATCTTTAAATGGTTATAAATATCTTGCTTTTCTTATTGCTTTTACTTTTATTTCAATGGCATGTTAATTTTAAATAATAGTTTGAAAGGACAGTTGGGGAAATTACCTCAATTCAGATCTTCCTCCGTATATTTGCTTTCCATAGTTTTGCATATCTTGTTTGCTGAAGACTCTCTCTCTCTCTCTCTCTCTCTCTCTCTCTCTCTCTCTCTCTCTCTCTCTCTCTCTCTCTCTCTCTCTCTCTCTTCTCTTGATTGCCAAGCTTCCTCCACTGCCTAGCAACCACTATATATATATATATATATATATATATATATATATATATATATATATATATATATATATATATATATATTTTTTTTTTTTTTTTTTTTTTTCTTGTATCTGGAGTGATCTCTACCACCCAGAGGGTTATGTGTATCATACGTTTCAACTTTGATGAAAATGGCATTCGCTATGAAATAAAATTTTACGATGTAAGACAAAATAACCTTCCCTTTTCATGTGATTGAAGCACTTGCATAGTGGCACAGCGTATTTTTACCATTGTTTTAAAGCAAGCACAGCATATTTTTTACTAATATTTGACAGCGAAGACAGCGAATTTTTACTGTTATTTTAAAGGTAGCACAACATATTTGCACAGTTATTTTAAAGCAAGCACAACGGTTTTTTACCGTTATTCTAAAGCAGGCACAACGAATTTTTACTATTATTTTAAATCATTATTGCTTTCAAATAACAGAGAGAAATACGGTAAGACTCGAAAAGCATGGAAAGAGACATCCATCCGAGAGCTTGAAGGGAGAGGGGAAAGGAGGTCAGCAAAGTGAGCCATTTTCATATTAAGTAAAACGACTCAGTAAATGAATGAATTCTGCTCTCTGCCATTTCAAGATTTATTCTAGAAATAAGACTATTTGTGGAAAAAACAGACAAAGCATATATGAAATTCCCTAATGCAGCTTGCGATCCTAAAGAGAAGAAAAAAAACAGTGTGTGAAGGGGAAAATTAAATGATTTACACCGCGATGTGCTATGCTCGAAATGGTTTATGCCAGAATTAAGATTCTGGATGAAGTTTTACTTTTGTTTAGCAGTATGTGTGCATTTGTGAACGCTAGACGTCAGAATTCCGACATTTTGAAATGGAAAGAATAAATTACAGTTTTTGAGCCAACTCTGAACTCTGCTAAGTGGCGTGACAGAGCATGGAAAAATAACTGGAGATTTGCAAAGTGGTAAGAGATGTTTTCATCATTATGAGTTGTCATTAACAATTTGCTTTAGAACCGAAGGAAAAATACCTGAACCTATTTTTCCTGATATTATAAAGAAAAAAAACATTACTTTGTGCCAACCCAGACACAAAATTGCGATGAAGTATTTCTGAATGGTGTCAGTTTTATAGGCTTTTCAGTCATTTATTACATCAAGACTCAGTTCATTTACGAAAGGCTGACCTTTCGAGATGAAAGGCCGGGTTTTAATTCAGCAGTTTTGATGTGAGAATGCCAAAGGACGTGCATCCTTCCTTTATAGCTCATGGCCACTGTGATTTGGTTGCATGCTTGAGAGAGAGAGAGAGAGAGAGAGAGAGAGAGAGAGAGAGAGAGAGAGAGAGAGAGAGAGAGAAGTAGGTTTACTAATTTTTACTTTACTTACTCAGGGATAAGGTTGTCGATACCTTGAAAATAGATAATGCACAAACACACACACACACATATATATACATATATGTATGTATATATATATGTATATATATATATATATATGTATATATACTGTATGTATATATATAGCCTATTTATATATATATATACATATGTATCTATGTATATTTTATATATATATATACAGTATATATATATATATACACACACACACACACACATATATATATATATATATATATATATATATATATATATATATGTGTGTGTGTGTGTGTGTGTGTGTGTGTGTGTGTGTGTGTATGTATGTATGCATGCATTTACACATATCAACGATTTTTCAGCCTCCTTGTAAATTTAGACATTTATATACGTTTTATTCTGAGCATGTTAGTTCGTAATTAGTTTTTTCGTTTAAATCTTCATCATAGCCACTGATTTTATTTCTTTTCGGCGAAAGCCGTGAGTTTTTCTGTCCTCCTCGTGGGCGTAATCAGAGTGTTTATTATTTTCTTCTTACCACATTTGTTCGACCGGTGCCCAGCTCTTCAAAGACCAGGGAAAGTTACGAGAAACAGCGACTCTTCATCCTCTGTTACAAAGCGAACCGAACACGGCTAAATGCAGTTCGATTCTTGCGTATATCATTTCTTTTGTAGGTGAAGGTAAAATTCTCGTGGTTAGCAAGCTGAGATAATCTATTTCCTGCTCATTGCAAAAAAAAAAAAAAAACATGGCAACTTCTTTTTATTATGACGC
>NC_089751.1:35305616-35343116 GCF_040412425.1 Macrobrachium rosenbergii | reverse complement strand
GCCTGTGATTTGTAACATTTGCTTTTCCAACCATAGTTTAAGGTTGGTTTGTAATAATAATAATAATAATAATAATAATAATAATAATAATAATAATAATAATAATAATAATAATAATAATAATAGTAATAATAATAATAATAATATAACATTCATTTACACATATATGTATTTATTTTTTCCAAGTGTCTTTCTCATTTAAAACGGATATGCAATAATTAACTTTAACAAGGTGGTGTATTTTTATTTTCCTTCACACTTAAAGGAACATCCAGACGCACATACACACATACACATATATATATTGTATTTGTATGTATGTATGCATGTATATATATATATATACTATGGATGCTGTAGCTCACTGGATATCAAGAAAACGATTGGGGGTTAATACCTTCATCATTAGAGACTTACCGTGAATCATATATATATATATATATATATATATATATATATATATATATATATATATATATATATATACATATACATATTTATATATATACATACATACATAGATATATATAATATACATACATACATAGATATATATAATATACATATGTATATGTATATAACGGTAGATAATGAATGTGGCCCTTGAAAAGTGCTGTCAAGTACTTTACAATGAAGGCGAAAAATTAAATAAATATAACACTGTTACTATATATTACCTGCCATATATTTCACCTTCACTCTTGCACGCACATGCATCCGTATGTTTGTCTTTCGTCTGTCCTTGTGCCTTTTGTAAAGCGACATTGAAGGGCTTCAAGGAAGAGGCAGTTGTGAGTACGTGAAGGTGGGGCAGAATTTCCATTCCCTCGTCGTGTGTGGCTTTCGACGATTAAAACGATGTCAATGCCAGGTGCTCTTCAGCTTTTCCTGTTCTTTGTTTAATTATCATTATTTCTTTTTAGTTTTCTGTAAAAGACAGCTATTGTGCCGGTTTTGTCTGTCCGTCCGCACTTTACTCTGTCCGCAATTTTTCTGTTCGCCCTCTGATCTTAAAAACTACTGAGGCTAAAGGGCTGCAAGTTAGTATGTTGATCATCCACCCTCCAATCATCAAACATACCACATTGCAGCCCTCTAGCCTTAGTAAGTTTTATTTTATTTAAGGTTAAAGTTAGCCATACTCGTGCTTCTGGCAACGATATAGGATAGGCCACCACCGGACCGTGGTTAAAGTTTCATGGGCCGCGGCTCATACAGCATTATACCGAGACAACCGGAAGATAGATCTATTTTCGGTGGTCTTTATTAAACGCTGTAGCGGCTGTACAGAAAACTTTCTTCCATCTTGAATACTCTCTCTCTTAATAATTGTTACATAGTGCAACTGCGAGGTTTTCCTCCTGTCACACCTCTCAGACCTTTCTATTCTGAATTTCCCTTTCAGCTCTGAATGGTTTCATAGACCCCAGCGCTTGACCTTTGGCTTAAATTCTATATTCCATTCCATATAGTGGTACATTTTGTATTCCCTCCCTGACTTTCAATTTTCAAATCGATGTCAATGCCAAGTGCGAATTTTGTCATTATTTATTTTATTTATCTTTCCTTATTTTTTTTCATAGTGGTCACATTCAGACCTCGAGTCATATTTCACCTGGTCAGTCGTAGGGGCAGACCTTTTGCGTGTCTACGTTGAAGGGGAATCTTGATTGAGTTCGAGAGTTGCTCCCACGTTGTAGGCATGAATCGGAATGATGTGGGTGTCGAATTTCGTTTTTCTTGAGTTTGTTTTTCCCTAAGTTATGATTGTTCATACTACAGCTTTCACAGCTTAATATATATATATATATATATATATATATATATATATATATATATATATATATATATATATATATTTATATATTTATATATATATGTATATATATATATATATATATATATATCTATATATATATATATATATATATATATATATATATATATATATATATATATATATATATATTAAACATACCTAATTTCTAGTACTTATCTGAGAAACAAGAGAGAGAGAGAGAGAGAGAGAGAGAGAGAGAGAGAGAGAGAGAGAGAGAGAGAGAGAGAGAGATTTTGCGTTATTTAAGAGCTAAAGTGAAATTATATATATACATATATACATATATACAGTATATATGTATATATATATATATGTATATGTATAATTTCACTTTAGCTCTTAAATAACGCAAAATTCTCTCTCTCTCTCTCTCTCTCTCTCTCTCTCTCTCCTTGTTTCTCGGATAAGTACTAGAAATTAGGTACGTTTGTTCAGGGAAGCAGTGCGCCAGATACATTAGCTGTCTGTCATTTCTCAAAAGATACAGGTTAAGGGCGCAGTAAATACACGACGCAATTTTTCATGTATGTCATACATTTCGCTTAAGAGATCTATCTATCTGTCTATATATATATATATATATATATATATATATATATATATATATATATATATATATATATATATATATATTCACATACATGTATAACTGAATCACGAAAATATGGAACGTGATGAATATATAGATAAAGACAAAATCCACGAAGGAAAGAGGCATAGTGGAGTGCTGCAAGGCCTTTCGACTTATTATCCTTTACTTTTGTAACAATTTTTGACGGTTAGTCACTTTCCTTGTATAATCTTTTAATTGTCCTGTCCCTGCTTCTGAGCCATTGAGCCTAATCCTTTGTAAAATCTCTTCAATATTAACCCTTTGTTGGATCCCAGGTACATATTTTTTCCTTTGTAATCCCCATCTGTCATTTATACGAGCTTTCTTTGTAAATTTATTTTTTATATGTCTTCACTCTGCTGATTAAAGGACTATAAGTCGAAAGGCCTTGCAGCACTCCATTGTTTCTCTTTCTTTCGTGGATTTTGTCCTTATTTATATACAAATATATATATATATATATATATATATATATATATATATATATATATATATACATATAATATTATATGTATATATATGTGTGTGTGTGTGTGTAATGCGTTTGTGTGTGTGCGTGTATATGTAATTTTTCATGCAGAGAATTCAACCTTCTGTCGTTGGTGAGTTTTGCTTTTTTCTCCCTCGAAGTTATGGTCAGTACTTGCTTCATCTTCTTCTTTTCTTCTTCTTCTTCTTCTTCTTCTTCTTCTTCTTCTTCTTCTTCTTCTTCTTCTTCTTCTTCTTCTTATTATTATTATTATTATTATTATTATTATTATTATTATTATATCATGTCTCTTTGTCAATGCATGTTTGCTTCCGTGTGTATAGAGGTATAAACGAAGTCTACAAGAAGCCACAGCTTTACTGTAGATTGAGCTCAGATAGAGCGATATAGTTCTCAGTACTTAGGCTATTCTAGTGTTCGTTTCCCTTTAATGAAGAGAAAATGGTGCTTGAGAAGTACGAAGGGAGATAATGAATTTGAAACATATTCACATTTTTACTCACTCAAATAGCAGGTCTACGATATAGTCGACCAACTTTTTTTTCCGGATACGTGTTTGTTAATAAAAGCTCTGATTTGTTTGTTTTGTTTTTTACTTCACTATGACGAGTGGGAAATTTATTTCTAAACAGAGAATTCTTCTAGCCTCACATACAAATCGCTGAATTAAGTTTTTCGATTAAATAATCCCTTGAGTCCTACCTAATGAATTAAGATTTAAAATGATGTTTCCCTTGTCTCGTAGTTCTCAGAAATTTAATAAGCCGTTATGTCGACGATTTCCACAGAATCGTAAAGAGGATTAAAATCGGATCATAGAGTACCTGAAAGGGAAAAGTGTTTTTTGAGTTTTACTTTCAAAATGCGATTAGTAAGCTTACAAAACATGAATGAAAACTAAGGAAAATCAGGAAGGATTGTGTTCTCTCTTATCCAAAGTGTCGCAGAAATTAATACAGAAACGGAGAACAGACATAAAATAAATATAAACTGCGACAGAATTGCGTGAAAGGAAAAATGGAAAAGATGAAGCGAGACACCCCTTGCTGGTGAACCTTCTGTGTAAGTGTATGAAGCAGGCAATCTGTAAGTTTACTGCATAGTGGATTCACCCATGATTCAGTAATTAAAAGAGTAATGGCAAAAAGAGACCGAAGTTTTGTTCTTCCTCTGAAGCCACATAACCCACTATATATATATATATATATATATATATATATATATATATATATATATATATATATATATATATATATATATATATATATATATATATATATATATATATGTATATATATATATATATATATATATATATATATATATATATATATATATATATATATATATATATATATATATATATATATATATATATATATATATATATATATATATATTAGTTGAACGTTAAACCATTCCCTAAGCAGTGGGTTGTGTGGATTCAGAAGAAGAACAAAACTTCGGTCTCTTTGACATTACTCCTTTAATTACTGAATCATGGGTGAATCCACTACGCAGTAAACTTACAGATTACCTGCTTCCTACACTGACACAGAAGGTTCATCAGCAAAGCGTCGAACATCCAGCTCTGTTTAGAGGTAAAACACCCATGTCTCGCTTCATCTTTCCCATTTTTCGTTTCAAGTTTTCATGTCGCAGTTTATATTTATTTCATGTCTGTTCCCCTTTTCTGTATTAATTTCTACGACACTTTGGATGTACACACCGAGGAGCGACTGAAAAGGAATTGCTTTTATACAATCTTGGATAAAAGAATGTGAAGTTACATCTCAGTGGTTTCACATGGGTAGTTCAAAAGACCCATTATTATAACAGAAGGTGCAGTTATTATCACAACTAACTGCAATTATTTCTATTTGGTCATTCTCCCATTTACCAAAAACACAAACGCACACATGTACACAAGACACCCTGCATTCCTTGGGATGCAAAGTCTCTCCGACCTCCTCCGGCTGATTCACAAAACTAGTACCTGCAGCAAGTGGAAGCCTTCAAACATATAATCCTTAACCCCTTACTTTGCTGATTAAAAAACCAGTCTAATTCGTTGTCTCAAGATGCTTTGCCCTTGAAATGACGGACAGCCTTGGGACTATTATTAACTTCTGAAGAGAGGTCATCACCTCCCATGCTATGTTCAGGTGTGGAAACAATGCAAGGGCGAGCTGTGCCAAGGAAAGCCATAAATGTTGGGAATCCAGAACTACCCAGGCCAGCAGCTTCAATAGGCCTAACGTCGAGATCTGTCCCCAAGCATGTCTTTCCTCCAGTAACAAGGACGGAGAAATATAATTTATTCAAGCAATTGTTGAATGTCTTTATATTGTTGAAAGTTTCAGATACCATCGCAGCTTCTACATGCTGGAGACTTGGCACTGATAACTCCTTGTGGAGGTGAATAAGGGTAAATTGAACCTCTAATACCAGAACTCACACCCACAGAACGCCCTCTTAACAAATGTCTCAAGTGCTCATGCACAAGCACCGCAAGTTTTACGAACCTTTCTTGAAGCAAGAGACCGTGCCAACACATGGCTCGCTTAATCTGAAACAACAATAATACCCCAAGTTGCTTTTCTCTTACCATTTCTCCCTTTGCTTTTCTTGTATATCATTTTGAAAATATAAAGTTGTATTTCTAATAAAAAAAAAAAGTATGACATTCTTACCCTCCTGACAGTTAGTGTGAATTTCTTATCACTTGGCTAGGCATTATCCATGTTGTCATGGCGAAGGCAAATCTCATAAGGTATGCACATATTAATCTTGTAAAAATAAGGAAAGAAAAGAAAAGATCCAGTCTTCAAGAATCAGCAATAAGACTTTGAAGAAGTAAAACCCAAAGGCTGCTTCACATTTGGTTGGTCTTTTGATGCTACGAAGTCCTTATTCTTTTTGATAAATACAAGACCTTGACTGTAAGAAAAAAAGAAAAGAAAAAAAGCAAAGGAAATGGCAAATTCCCTGTATTCTAGTTTGAATCGGTATTCTTTCGTGACAGATTATCCGATTCCGTGGTAGTGGTATTTTCACCACATCTTGGACGCAGTTCGTCTCTTCCTCAATAAGCTCATTTGTACATATTTATATATATATATATATATATATATATATATATATATATATATATATATATATTATGTGTGTGTGTGCATGTCCTTGTGTGTGTGTGTATATATGTATTATTGTATATATAAATGCGTGTGTCGCAGGATTGTCTCTAGCAACTTATTTCTGTTTTATCATGAACAGAAGGATTTTGCTCTCTCTCTCTCTCTCTCTCTCTCTCTCTCTCTCTCTCTCTCTCTCTCTCTCTCTCTCTCTCTCTCATATTTCATTTTGTTTGTGTGTTGGCACGTGCAGTAATTCCTAATCCTGCGTTTGTCCAAAGGTAAGCAATTATATAAATGCTTGTGCAACATGGAGTCTTGACACGTGTACATAGATTATAAATGTCAACAATATATTTGTGTCCGGTAAAGCAAACGTCAAGGTGAAGCCCTTGGGTACCCGTCTACAGGACAGGAAAGGGTCAAGGGACCTCTCGGTGGTAAAGGCAGGTGGGTAGTTTTAACACAGATGTGATCCAGGACCGTCATCCTTGCTTACTTTTCGGTCAGCTGTTGATGATTCCTCGGGAGGAGGAATTAGCTACAAAGGACCTTGAGAGTGACACCCCTCCCCTTCTCATTTGGTCTTCCCTCTCCCCCTTGATGCCCCGCCCCTTCATACAGCCGCCTACTACCCGGTTTTCCCAAAGAAACGAAGGATGTTTTTTTGAGTGATGATGACTCAGTTGAAGGTGATGCTGCAGAATCCTATTTTCTCTCTTCCTTTGAAAATTACGTGACGGGACTCCTTCTTCAGCAAATAACCGGCATGTGAGAATTTTCGAAGGATTATAAATGCGGAAATGGTTCTAACGATTTGTAAGGGGAGATTTCCTTACGAAAAATTGTGAAAATTTTGCTAATTGATTGTACACAGAACATGTCACAGCATCAGGAAGAAAAGAGTAAAGCTTAAGATGTCATCGGATGTCATTTCCATGTCAGTAGCTTCATACGGTTTTATTAAATTTTATTAGCCTGACGTATGTTAAAGCTAAGGGGGAATACAATTTATACACCTTGCCTAATCGTTAGTAAGCTTGAGAACGTTGCAGCTAAAAAACAGGCAAATAAATAAATACATAAAAATAACTTTTGTTCATGGATGTCGAACTTGCAAACAGTATATTTTGGCTCACAAAATCAATAACAGTTCTCCTATGTATATGCAATTTTTATTCATCTGTTGTTTGTTATTTAATGTAATTTTCCCAGCCATCATTTCCCAAGGATATAGACAATACCGAGGACCAGTATCTCGTCATTGTCCACAGTACCTCCGTAGTTACGATTTTTCAAGTATGAGAAAAAAAAGCAGAAGGAACTTGATATTGAATACAAAGGTGCACCAGGTTGACCATGTTTGATGACTGACAAGAGTTTGCAGTATTTCGTCTTGTTTCTTGTGGACCGTTCTCGAGAACACTCACACACACACACACACACACACATATCTATATATATATATATATATATATATATATATATATATATATATATATATATATATATACATACTCGTATATATATACGCATAGGAAAATGTATGTTTCCACGCAGTGTGTCCAGCCTGGATTAGTAATTAAAGTATAAATGTGAGACGGCCATTGCTTTGTTTGTCTCTTGCTGCTAGGAGAAGGGTTTTAAGTTACAGTGTATAGGCTATATATATATATATATATATATATATATATATATATATATATATATATATATTATAAATATATGTATATGTTTGTATATGTGTGGGTGTGTAGGTGTTTTTGTATGCATATTGCTTATAAGTTTTCTAATATGAATTAACCAATGATGTTATGTTGGAATGTTTCGTTATTATTATTATTCTCATTCAAAAAAGGAAATGTTAAGTGTTTCATGTAATGTCATATATTCGATCAACTTGAGGCATAATAATTTTGAAATATTGAATTCATGTATCATTTCATTCCATCCATGTGAAAGTCCTGTTTTTTATTCTGCATTAACTTTTTGGTTTTCTGTAAAAGAAAACTGTTGTGCCGGCTTTGTCTGTCCGTCCACACTTTATTCTGTTCGCCTTCCGATCTTAAAAAGTACTGAGGCTAGAGGGCTGTAAATTGATATGTTGATCATCCACCCTCCAATCATCAAACATAGCAATTTGCAGCCGTCTAGCCCCAGTAGTTTTTTTTTATTTTGTTTAATGTTAAATTTAGCCATAATCGTGCTTCTGGCAACTATATAGGATAGACCACCACCGGGCCTTGGCTAAAGTTTCATGGGCCGCGGCTCATACAGCATTATACCGAAACCACCGAAAGACGGATCTGTTTTCGGTGGCCTTAATTATACGCTGTAGCGGCTGTACAGAAAACTCAATTGCGCCGAAGAAACTTCGGCGCATTTTTTACTTGTTTGAATGATTTTTGCCTGTTGCGTTTTTACTCTGCCTTTTCACGTCGCTGAAGAACATTGCGTAACTAAACAACATAAATCGTTTGCTTAATGATCGTGATGGTGCTGATGTACTTTCATGCATTTCCCATTTAATGTTTTGGTTATATTATTCGGGTTTGAAGCAGGCATTCATCCTAATATGAGACCTTCGGTTCCAGCGAATGTAACAGGACTTCACTGTTGAAAAGAAAGGGTTTTACTACCGCCAGATCCCTTTCCCACAGAGCATCGGAGCCAATGAATTCAGCTAATCAGAGGGACACGGACAGCCAGGTAGCTGGCAGGTCTCGAGTTAAGTGCATAGATAAAGGGCAGATCCCAATTAGGATGAGCTTTAATTCCTTCTCCTTCCACGTTAAGCGAAGGAGGTACGACGACGCCGAAGGTAGAGAGAAGGAGAAAAGAAGAAGGGCGGGAGGCCATTCAACAACAACAGTCCTTTACATCTTGTGCTGCCTGGTTCCCCGACCACACTTCGCCGTTTGCTGGGAGAACCTCCGCGTAATTGACCATTATTGCCTCAACCACACCTTCACTTTTACAAAAGCCAGTTCGGCTTGATTGGCGTTTAATTGTTTGTTTGTTTGCAGCAAGGATTGTTTCTTCCCCGCGTTTGATCGGTGGACGGTATTGCTTACTTCCATTGAAGCCTTGATTGCCGGAGGCCCGTGGCTATTCTCGTCTTTCCTTTTGTCCTCGTCTTTTTTTTATATATTTCTTTTTACTGTTCCTTTTCTATTCTCCACTAATCTTGTATTTTCCTTCGGTTACATATTGTTTTATGGCCTGTGGAGTAACCGGTCGAACCTGTTTTTCTTTGCCGGGGTGATATTTAACGTTCGGGTTGGGATTGGCGGGCTTAGAAAAAACAAACCTAAAACCCGAAAGAATTTCCTTCAGTAGACATTGTGCCATTTATATTTTGAATTACAGGCATCTGATGTTGAATTACTTATCCCTTGCTTAACAAGTTCTGTCTTATGTATATATGTGTGTGTATGTATGTATGCATGCTGTCATAAAAACAGGCAGTTAATTTTATTAATTATATTTCATCTGAATTAGAAATCATCGTCACGTTCGCCATCATTTCCATCATAACCACGCATGCGTGAAAGAAGCCATTATTTTCTAATTATTCATTACACGGTACCATTAAACCTTTCCTAAAACAGTACTAACGCAAGTCAGTAATGGTTGTGTTGCTCTGTTATATTTGATGACCACAGTCTAGAGGTTTTGTGTTTTAAGGCTTGTTAAAGAACTGATTAACCATTTTTTTTTTTATTACAGTCCAAAGAGTAATTCATATTATTTTTTTAATATCTGATTATTTGGCCCTTATACCCTATATCCTCGTTTTATCGTTTACCCTTCATTTATTTTTATCCAGTCTCTTGTCTTTAATCATTATTCTTTTCCTTGCGTGAAGGAAAATTTTAACTTGATCATTTCCCGTGTCTGCATATTATTGTGAGGTGTCGACAACAAAGGTTAGGTAATTTCTCTCTCTCTCTCTCTCTCTCTCTCTCTCTCTCTCTCTCTCTCTCTCTCTCTCTCTCTCTCTCTCTCTCTCAGCTTTATTATGGGTACCATTCCCATTGGCCCTCCTGCCTTTTAATTGTGTTTTATTAAAAGCGAAAAATATTTAATGGATAAATGAGCACGAGTGATACACTCCAGCTTTTGTGGTGCATGCAAGTAAATTCTCACTCTCGTGTATGAAAGTGTTTCTGTACAGGTCTCAGAACACCTTCAGTGGAGTTCATTCTACAGCCATGTGTATCCCGTAGGGGGGTAGTGCCGTCAGTGTACCTCATGCGGTGCACTGTAGGCATTACTTAAGGTTCTTTGCAGCGCGCCTTCGGCCCCTAGCCGCAACCCCTTTCGTTCCTTCTACTGTACCTCCTTTTAAATTCTCTTTCTTCCATGTTACTTTCCTCAGCCCTCTCCTAACAATTGATTCATAGTGCAACTGCAAGGTTTTCCTCCTGTTACACCTTTCAAACCTTTTACTGTCAATTTCCGTTTCAGCACTGAATGGCCTCATGGGTCCCAGTGCTTGGTCTTTGGCTTAAATTCTATATTCATTTCAATTCAATTCAACAACCATGTGTAATTTGTTCATCTGATATACCAAAAACAGCGAGAACAAAATTTATCATCAGTGTGTTTCACATTCATTTTAACCAGCGTAATGTATATTATTTGTTAAAATTATACATGTACTTTCTTTTCTGTTGATATATGGTAATGAAGAAGGTTTTTGTTACTTAATAAATAATGTAGGTTCTTGAATGACTTCATATTTATCGAGAGCTTTACCAGTTACAATCTTTTGATTACGTTTGCTTAGTTGGCTGCTTTTGAGGACTTGGACATAACAGCAATTTTCGTTTAGTTCCGTCAATTCTTTTTATTTCTCTTGTTTTTTGTGGCCCTCTTATCTCTTGGGACCTTGTTAGGGAACATGGAGGTTACCGTTTTTTTTTTTATTGACGTAAGAGGTTGCCCAATAGTAATAATCATAAAAATAACGAATACACTGTTGTAGTTCTTATTATAGATTTTTCTCTTTTCTTTTTTTTTGTAGCTCGGTGGGCACAGCTCTTATTTAATAACTCTTAGAGTACTTCACATGGGCTTCATGTTTTAAAGTTTTAATGAAATTTTACTAGTAATTTTTCCAGCAAATCTGAGCATTTGACGTAATGCAACGAGATTGAATTACACACATTCTTGATTATATAAGTAAGAGAGAGAGAGAGAGAGAGATAGGAGAATTGACGTTTAGACCCTTTTATCCTTCATCCTCGAAGGAGAAACAGTTTCTTCAAAGCGGCTACTCCATTTACCTGTTACCCGTAACCTTGTGCTCAATTACAAGTATTGTATATTCTCATTTTCATTCCATCGAGGCAGCACCGCCGCCACCAGTTGCATGGCGTCCTTGAACGCCGAAATCCGGTTAGCAAGAAACGATCTTCCATTGGCGTTCGCAATGACTGTGGAAAGGGGATGGATCAAGGACCGCCAAGTATACGAACTGACATCCTTGGTGAATTCCCTCATTATCATCCGTGGTGTTCTTGATGCTGTTATGATCATTGCTGTGACTGTTGCCATTACGGAATGACAGACGACAATGACTGTTGTATCGTTCAGTCCTTCATTCCTTCAGTCCTTCATTCATTCAGTCCTTCACTCCTTCAGTCCTTCAGTCATAACTTCGGTGGTTTAATGTGCCGCTTTCGATGATTTGTTGATTCTTCTTTGATGGAAACGAGTTTTTCTCGTTTCCAGGCGAGGTCTCGTGTTTCGCGTTGAATTTGATTCTGCTGCTTGTACCTGGAAATATCCTTGATCATAGGAAACACTTGTTTGTTGCTGTTAATTCTTTATGTGAATCATATCAACATTTTGGAAGGCAACGTGGGGGATAATTTTGATGGTGAGATCAAACTGTTGTGAAATAATATACCGGCGTTGTAGGGACATCAATAAAAAAATGGATATTATGGGGATAATCCCGAACAACGAAGGACTAAGCATACAACCACGGAGATCAAGAAAACAGCAGGAAAGGGCAGGAGGAGTTGAAGATCAGCGGGCAGGTTATCCCAGCCATTAGAAAACGAAAACAACAGATGTTGCGAGGAGCACACACACACACACACACACACACACACACACACACACACACACACACACATATATATATATATATATATATATATATATATATATACACACACACCCAAGTGTAGCTGTTGTCTCCTCAGTGCATTGGTACCCTATGAAGACTGCATGTCTTCGAAAATTGTACCTTTGAAGAACTCAGAAAAATCCCCTTTGAATTGTTCTGTCGTGTAAAGTATGTGTACTATCATTGAAAATACCTTTCTTTCCTTTGATTAATAATTCTGTCTTGAATTCATTACTTTAAATAAACATGATATACACATGTATACAAATATCCTGGAACTTATATGATTAAAATGGTGAAAGGGAGGGAGAAAGAAAGAGAGAGAGAGAGAATGATTGACTTGCGGTGGCAAACATTGTCGGGTTTTTTCAAGTATGACTTGGTGTTTAACACCATTCATAAAGGGAATTTATAAATGAGGGAGAGAGAGAGAGAGAGAGATAGAGAGAGAGAGAGACTGCAAGCATGAATTTACTTGCAATAGTTAAAAACCTCATAGATAAATTCTTCTTCAGATTGTTTGAGTGATACCTTGAGAGAGAGAGAGAGAGAGAGAGAGAGAGAGAGAGAGAGAGAACGTTTGGTAGAGGTTGTATGGTGACGTTGTGGGTGGTGGTGGTATTGCCTAACTGCACGATAATTAATTTCAGACCTCATTTGAACCGACTTTATAAGGAATACGTCACCATAACGTCACGAAGCAGTCGCTATAGCGAATTCCGAAGGTAAAAACGAAAAAGAAACGAACGAATTAATGAGAAAATTCGCATTTGAACGAATAAAAAAGAGGAAATATCGTACAGGTTGACGTCGGTCTTAGCCAGCAACTACTTGAGATACAGTATCCGTTGGCTATATAAATAGTAAATTATTATGATAATAGTAATTTTAGACACCATAAAAAGAGCTGCAACTGTTTTCGATTTCCTGTACGTGTTAACAAACGCGTTTCAGTTTCCTTTAACGTTTCTGAGGGAAAGTTTAGGCTGAAGTCTGTATTGTCTAATATAGAAATCGTCGATAAACGGTGATTTTTTAGTGGATTAAGTACTTAGATATGATGATCGTAATACGTCAAGGTACTTAAGAATTTGTATTTTATTGGCAAGGTATAATTAAGATACGTCTGGCGTAAGATGAACACTGAAAAAAATGTGGTATTTTCGTCGCAAGTCATTTTTTAATGAGGGGGTAGTTTGATGTGCATTTGATGGATTTGTTTCGTCTCGTCGATGAATTATTTCTTGACATCCAAAGTTTTGCCCATAACTAGGAATTTTTTTTGTGGATTAAGTAGTTAGACATGATGATGGTAATACCACAGGGTACCTAAGAATTTGTATTTTATTGGCGGTATGATTAAGACACGTTTGGCTTAAAATGAATACGGAAAAAAAGGTGGTAATTTTGTCGCAAGTAATTTTTATATGAGGGGTATGTCTATCACAGAAGCATTTGGTCTGTTACTTTTTTCCGTTGTGAGGATTGTAAACCACATTTAAACCGATATAGGTTTTCCGTGTTGATTTTATTGAGATAATAAACAATTATATTAATATTTCTCGTAAATTATGATTAAATTTCACGTATATTCAGGTAAAAAATTTATGTTATAGAGGATTAGGATTTATTGCACAGGTTAGTCATACGTCTGGCATCGCCGGGGAAAAAAGGTGGGGTGTTGGGTGAAAAAGTAGAATAAACCCAGAAAACTGAAGGAAAAGGTAGGGGTTTGATTTTGAGTTATAAACCTTTTTGGGGTGACATAGAGGCCGTGTGCAAAATTTTGTCTGGGTTTGTCAAGCTGTTCGGATTTCTGTAGTGGACAAACAAATATACAAACATTCTCTTTTATATATATAGTTGTATAGATGGCTGCATGCGCATGCAGCCCCGTTTATAGTTATACTGTAGTAGCTCAGTGGTATCACCATCAACTTTCCACTGTCTAGTCACAAGTTCTGACCCCTTTCAGGTCTGCTAGACTCTTCAGAAACAAGGCTTTGCCGTCTGTGTGAGCTATGAATGGGGACCATGCCTGTGTCAGTGGTGACCGTGCCTGAGTGGTGTAGTCCTCAGGCTCACGATTTTGGGACCCAGTTCACTTCCAGACAATCTCGACAAGTCCACTTAACTGTAAACGGGTGCCCACAACCGCCGGGGTCAAGAAATAGGGTAATTTGCTACAAAACTCACCTCTAAAGACTGGCTGAGAAGCCACGTTTAGGCCGTCCCTCAAGAAAAAAGGAGGCCTATATGCATATTCTTTTATGTATATGTGTATATATATATATATATATATATATATATATATATATATATATATATATATATATATATATATATGTGTGTGTGTGTGTGTGTGTGTGTGTGAATGTATGTACGGGTATATATATGTGTGTAATAGTGATTGAATGGTATTTCTGCGGGTGTAAGTTTATAGTTACTACTACTGTTATAGGCGAAGTCTTACTAATCACTGATTAATACATACTGATCGTCTAATTAACGAATGAAAGTGCATTTAGAAATATTTCGTCTACCGTTTCCTGTATAGTACTGTAATTACATTAACATAAAAATTAAAGTTTAGAGGTTCATTGCTGATACTAAAATTATTTGGCGTTATTTCTGTATAAAAGTTTGTTAGAAAATTACAGCTGAAATGGTTTGCACATCATCCTCAAAAGCACATAACCAACTAACGGAAGTAGAAATATTCATGTTGTTCTTTGTACATCTGCTATTCTGTCAAAAAAAAAAACTGCTCTGAGTTAAGGGTGCTTTCATGGTAATCGAAAGACGGGAAGTCATATTTGCCGGGGATTACTAAGGTAAACGATATGCTCTTTGACGGAAATGCTGACTGAAGCTTCAAAGTTAGTGAACATGCAAGTGACTACTTAAGTAAGTCATCTTACGCCAAAATGCAGGATGAAAGCTGACGCTCTGTACGGAGAACTTCGGGTCATTTGATACGCCCAGTTGCTCTGTGCAACGCACGAGAAAGGCAGACAGTGGCTGAATAGTGACTGTCGGATAAAAATGGATAGAGAGAGAGAGAGAGGGAGAGAAGGGGAAGATTTGTGCCCTGTGTTTGCCAAGATGCGTACTCGCATTGATAGTTATTAACCCAAGACCATTTCAAATGTAGATGAATGAGCTTTTGATACATAAAAGCATTTACATGTGCCTAAGGAATAACGGGAATAAAAATACAGTATTATTTTCGATAAAGGCACTACTTTGGCAAGAGTAATGCACAACACTAGGGATAAATTAACGCTGACCAGTTTAGTCTAGTGTTATTTTCTTTTCAGTCCATACTCTACATCTGGAAAGGATTCTGTCGGCGTCAACTAATATTTCAAAAAACTTTTTTCTTAAGCTTAATTTTCCCATTTTAACTCATGATTTTCTTCGCCATTTACGTATATGAACATTTGTGAAAAATAGGTCGAAAAAAATCAGAAACCCGGGATGCTGAAAATGCTTCGAAGATAGTTGACCATAATGTGTCATTTATGAATTAACTGAATTTTGGCAGTTTTTAACGACTGAACATTTAGGAAAATTAATGTTAGTTTTTATTTGTACATCCATAAGTCGCTAGCTTAATAACAGTAGGTTTCCACACACACACACACACACACACACACACACACACACACACACACACACACACACACACATATATATATATATATATATATATGTATATATATATATATATATATATATATATATATATATATATATATATATATATATATCTTTTTGAAATAGCTATGTACAGTAAAATTAGTTTATAACAAATTTTTCCAAAGAGAGAAATGTCAGATTAAGATTATTTTACCTTCGTTATCGGATATACTTTATTTTTTCCTTTTATTTTATTCCCAATAAATTTTAGATTGAGGCTATTAGAAGCTGCATCAGAGATGCATCGGTTTTCTAAGCCTGAGGCTCTGCGAGAAATTGTGACTTGCAATATGTCGAAAGAAAGAAATTCCAATTTAGGATTATTTTAACTTCGTTAACAGATATACCTTATCTATTTCATCTATTTTATTTCCAGCGAATTTTAGGTTGTGATTATTAGAAGTTCTCTCAAAGATGCATTTATTTTCAAAGCCTGAGGTTCTGTGAGGTAATGTGACTTGCAACGTGCCTGGATTTTTTTTTAAATTGGATTTTCTGTTTGATATCATTTACATAAGACTCACACCCATATAAATCTATGTGACGCCTTTTCTGTTATGCATGCTTATTTCAGTTTATATTCAGAAATACAGTTTTTTGCTTGGGAAATGCAAATTGTCCTCACTTCCCGTTAGAATGAATAAATGTAGCATATCCTTTCTTATCTGCCGCAATCCTTACACAATCCGTAGCGACGGAGGCGGCATGAGTTCCGCGTTAAAATGGAATACAGTTCTCTCGCATTTCCCGTTAGGTCGTCCTCTGTCGATGGATGGAGGCCGCTGGAGTGAAGTCATATGCAAAACCGGACTAAAAGGCCGAGACCAAGCAAGCAAGCAAGCAAGCAAGCAAGCAAGCACGCATGCACGCTATTATTTACGTTCCTGGGCGTTGGACCTGTACTTGGACGCAGCCCGCTTAGTTGGTACTGGAAGAATGACCTTATCGTTCACCTCATCCTACATTCTCACTCTCCTCCTCCCCTCTACTCCCCCGTTTCCTTCTTTATTCCTCTCCTATTTTTCCCAAACTCTCTCGCTCCCTCTCTCAGATATGCTTCTCAAAGGAATTTTAAATGCTTTCATCTCCTGTACGTGTTGACTCCCAGAGCCAGTCTTAGGGAGCATCTGCATCACAGTGAAATATGTAATAAACACTCGTTGGTAACTTATCGCACGCACATCACAAACAGGTTGAATATAATTTAACGACTAATTGTTAGTTCAGACCAGTTCTGACGATCATCCAGCATTTGCCCAAGGTTCGTTCTCATGCGGTCGTTGACTTGTTTTCAACCTGTTTGTGATATATATGTGATTAGTTGCCGACGTGTGTTTATCCATGTTTTGCCGTAGTGTGGACGCTTCCTTAGGATTCCATGTCATTGTGTTTAACTTGTTAATGATAATGCAGATCTTGTTTGCAAGGGGAAAGTAGAAGCATTGGTTTTTTTGCAGTGGAGATTTTTATCGCTGTCGACAAAAAAATTAATTGATGTAGAATGCGCACATTAACGCTGCTAACATTGAACAAAGAGAGATGAAGAAGTGTTAAGTCGTTTCGATACAAGTTAGTATCGCTTTCTTTCCAGCAGAATTGCGACGTCGTCGTACAGACACACACTCGTATGTATGTATATATATATATATATATATATATATATATATATATATATATATATATATATATATATATATATATATATATATATATATATATATGTATGTATGTATGTATGTATGCGTGTGTTTTATATGTTGTTTGTGTGTATGTAAGTGCATGCTTGTAGTTAACATTGATACTATAGATGAAGTCATATTAATCACTGAATAATACTTACTGAGTGTATATTTTTGAAGAAAAATACAGTTAAAAATGAAATTCAAACCAGACACTTGCGTTGACTCCTCATAGCAATACATCATTCGGTCCTGTGCTGAATAGATGCTCATTATCATAACATACCATTAGTCTTACATTGAAGCAAATGCAGCAGTAATAATTATAATTGAGCATCTGTCTTTGTCATTTACACGGAGCAACATTTCCGCCAAGTCCAGAGCGCTGAAATAGGTGCAAATAGTGAGGAGAATTTGGATATCTTGCAGAAATATGACCAATGTTCAGTGAGAAATACTCATGGCGTGTACATTTAACCGATTAGTGTAAACAGTTTCCTCGTACCTGATGGTCTTCAGTCAAAATTATCAGTCTTCATTCAAGGGTTTTTTTTATGATATCTCTATAGTAATAAAATCCGAGTGGATCTCTGTGGCAGGGTAGGTGGGGGATTGGGAGGGTAGGGGAGACATGACACACCCACCCTCCTGCAAAACTGTTTGTCCACCCTGGGTTTGGGCGGGGCAGGTAGGGGATCGGGAGGGTGGGAGAAACATGGCACATCCACCCTCCTCCAGCAAACCTGTTTTTCCACCCTGGGTAGGGGCGGGGTAGGTAGGGGATCGGGAGGGTAGGGGAGACGTGACGGGCAGCGCCGGGTCCCAGCGCAGCGTTCCGCGCACCATTAAGCTTGTTGGTGAATATTCAGCAAATGGGTGTTTCAACTTGAATTCGTGAATCAGTCATCCATTAATGTTGGGGCAAGTTGCCAATGATTAGATCCTTGTCATTGTGCTTTTAAAATCAAATTATGTTTCAAAGCATCTTATTTGGATTGTTTGGTTATAAGCTTATGAAACCGTCAGAATCTGGTACTAGGGGAAGACAGGTTTGTGAGCACTGTATTTTTTGTAACATACAAATGATTTTCATATTTTGCAGAACTGAGTTTGACATTGAATAACTATCAGAAATACCTCCAATTTATTTCATGCATTATTTATCAGTTGTTTTTATACCAAATAAAGAACAATATATATATATATATATATATATATATATATATATATATATATATACTGTATTATATATATATATTGTCTTTACTAAACTACTCCATAATATGGACTTGTGGAATATTATATATATATATATATATATATATATATATATATATATATATATATATATATATATATACATATATATGATATTCCACAAGTCCATATTGCCGAATAGTTTTAGTAAAGACGAAATTCAGCAAACGGTACTTACTGTTTATTTCGTAAGATATGCAAATAATAAATGTGGTACCTTGCCGAGTGCATTATTATTTTACTGCTTATGGGATGAGTTGGTGAGAGGAACTTTAAATTCGATAGATTGCTGTTGATTCCTGATCAACAGCTCAGAATAATTTTGAAATGATTCGCCTGCATTGGCAGATAACGAGCAAGAATATCTCGGCACAGGGGAGACTCGATTGCTTTTGAGAATGTATCTTCCTCTTCTTCGTTTAACGTGCTTTTTTCCATTTTTTTTTATATGGGGTAAGCACGATGCCTTCTTTTGAAGGACTTTGATTTGGCGTTGGGGTAGACCGTAGCCTCGATCGGCTGCCCTGCCTGACATCGCTTAGACCCTGGTAGCTAAGCACCAATTAATATTCTCTTAGTTCATGGGTCTGTGTTCCAAGTCAGAGTGTCTTCCCGTGCGATGTGACATTTCCACTTAACCTCAGAGAATCAGCTGCCTTTGAGTTGAATGATTCACAATCTTGCTTCTTCCCTTCTTTGTATAAAAGTTTATAAAAATATCTTCCTTCTCTTATCTAAATACAATTTTACAAGACGAGAATTATTATTTTGCCTTTTCTCCTTTGTTCAATTCTCTCATTATTCAATATGGACATACAGTTGGCCGTCACATTGGCCTCCACATTAATACCTAACAGGCTTTAGTTAGCAAGGTGTATCTTTTGAAACAGGTAGCTTACGGCAATTGAACCAGAAGCAGTTTGGAAAAATACATGAGAAATAAGTTTCTATTTCCCTTTCCAAATGGTTAATACTGGTTTAAATGCTCTATAAGCTTTGTACATGCATCACTTTCGTGAAAAGAGAGACAGACAAACACACAAACAGAGGCCTTCGTTTAATATCATGACATAGATGTCGCTTACCATTTAAGGTTTCGGCCAATCGCGAGCCCATGGCTTATCACTAGTCACACTATTACAACCCGCTTATCTGGTGGCCATTAGATATCTCATTTGGTCGTGTTCACATTCAATGGCTTGTTCTGACACATTTTCAGACACACACACACACACACACAGAGAGAGAGAGAGAGAGAGAGAGAGAGAGAGAGAGAGAGAGAGAGAGCCCAGCGTACAACAAAACGGGCGTAGGCATGTAACGGATACTAGACTTTAAAGGACTAGTTGAAGGGCTAGGCAATAGAAGTATGTTAATGGGCTTAAGGCAGGCATGCGGGGCGAAGTGATCCGTTATACAGTAGGTCAAGAAACAAATACATGCAGGTGTTTGATGCGTAACCTTTATGTCTGTGTAGATGTACGCACACACTCACACACACACACACACATATATATATATATATATATATATATATATATATATATATATATATATATATATATTATATAATGTATATATCTTTATATATATAATGTATGTATGTTGGTGTGTATATGTATTTATATATTATATATGTGGGTGTATGTATGTATGTATGTTTATATACACAGTGAGGAGGAGGAGGGGGAGGAGGACACAAGGACTTGGCTATAAAGTCTTTTATTCCCGAAATTTCGTAATGTCTTCAGTATGCTTTCAAGAGCTGCTATTTTTTTTGTATTGCATTTTGTGCAGGCTTTGAAAAGGTAATGAAGATATTACGAAATGTTGGGAATAAATGACTGTTTTTGCTCTGTATTTGTGCCTTCTCAATGATGTGTATCTGACTGTGGCCACTGCTGTTTGTATTTATGTATGTATGTATGTATGTGTATATATATATAATATACATATATATATATATTATATATATGTATATATATATATATATATATTATTTTGGTCATTCGGAACGATTTTGAGACTAGTGTTTGGTTAAAAGAATGTATTATTCAGACGTTTTATGAGAAAGGAGGGTAGTAAAACCTGCAAAAAGTTGGATTAACAAAGTAAAAAAGGTGGTGGGAAGGAAGGGTCCTAATATCCAGGAAACGCAAAGGTCTGTGCAAGATAGAGGTGAGTGGCGTGGTATGTGTAGTGTGGATTGAATTGACTTGCTGTTGATGAGCCTTTTGTTTGGGCATTAGATTTGGTTAATGTTGCTTGCGTTTTACTGCAGAGGGGTTCGTCCATGATTAGCAGTTAATGTATGAATGTGCCAATTACTGTTTTGTGATTTTTCTCTGGAGCCACCCCGTGTTAGTAGGAATGGCTTAATTGTAATATATATATATATATATATATATATATATATATATATATATATATACATATGTATATTTCACTTTGCAAAATAAATTAGGTAGCCTAATTTCTTTAAAATTAGAGACCCTACTCCAACAAGCCTTCGGTCCAGTCTGATCTATAAATGGCAGTGTGGTGGTTGTGATGCCACTTACGTTGGAAAAACTACCAGATCAGCTTGGATGAGATGGTATGAACACCTAGGTAAGTCACATCGTACAGGCAATTACCTTTCAAGGCCTAGTTACAGTGCAATTAGAGAACACACCGAGGAGACTGGTCACCCTTTACATAATGATGATTTTTCTGTTTTAACCACTGCTCAGTTTGCTACCGACCTCGACATTTTAGAAGCTCTATACACCATCAAGATAAAGCCTTCTTTGGCTAGAAATGTGGCTGTAACCTCACTTTTGTGTTTTTAGTCTGCGTTTTACTGGTTTGTCTATTAATGAGTATGTTTGTTATTCTTTTGTACCTTCCGTTTTTGTGACTTAAATTTTTGTATTTTGCTTTATTTTATTTTATTCTTTTATTTATTTTGATTAGCCATCTTTCAAACGCATTCTTATTTTCATAGTAATTTTACTGTATTATTTTGAATTTCGTTATAAGAATTGTAACGTCGTCATTTTAATTTTGTAGGTTGATAAAGAATGAGAGTAGGGGATCCTCGATGGCTCAGTCGGTTACAGCAGCAGCTTCGGACTTCGTAGAGGTCTGGGGCGCGGAGAAAGGGCGTTGGGTCGGGTATGATACATGAAACATACGCTACCGGGGTCTAAGCGATGTCAGGCAGGGCAGCCGATCAAGACTACAGGTCTACCCCAAAAGCCAAATCAAAAGTCCTTCAAAAGAAGGCATCGTGCCTACCCCATACAAAAATGGGAAAAAAGCACGTTAAAAGAAGAAGAAGAAGATAAAGAATGAGAGTACTACTCGAAATATGTCCCAATAAAGTTATGTAAAATGCTGTTCTGGGCTTTGGCCTTGGTGCCCTTACTGATATGCAGATGGCGCTTCCCTGCTGGTGTATCCATTGCTCCATATGTATATATCCATGTATACTCGTATAGTTTCAATGAAGTCATTCCTACTAATACGGGGTGGCTCCAGCGAAAAATCACAAAACAGTAATTGCCACATTCATACGTCAGTTGCTAATCGTGGATGAACCCCCTCCAGTAAAACATTTATATATGTATATATATAGATATATATATATATATATATATATATATATGTATATATCTATATATAAATATATATATATATATATATATATATATATATATATATATATGTATGTATATATATATGTATACACACATTATATATATGTGGCGAAAAAGCCGACCCATGAAAATTAGAAAAAATTAACGAAATTGAGAGAGAAAATATTGACAGAGCGTAGAGACGAATAAAGAATGAGACTTCTGAAGAGTTCAAGTAGCCCTGATGAAGATGAAACATAAAATCCATCAGTTTAATAAAAGCAGCCGAAAAGAACAGGACATTGCTGACCATACCATATGAAAGCATGGTAAGTAAAATGTGACCAGAAGATTGTGGAAAGCTCGACATTACACAAGGGAGATATACATTTCCTCAGAGGTACAAGCACATTGAAGAGGGCTTGTGGAAAACTGAAATCGACAATATTCAAGTTTAACTTCATTTCTGGAAAACCACCTGCAGAGGTGTTCTTTACAAGGATGCAAATATGAGAAAAGGCGAGAATCACATCATACATATTTTTGGATTTTGTCTTGGTACATGACTGAATACCATGACAACCAGGAGAATGACATGTTTACTGCAGGGCAGTTCGAAGAAAGCAAATTGACATGAAAATTTCAAGAAACTGATTTCCGTGACTTTAGGTCGCATCATATAGCCTACGTGTGTCAGTTTGCGTGTGTGTGTGTGCGCGCGCACGTGCATATGCATCATATTCCATATGAATAGAGTTTGTAAATTTATTGTGCAAATCCTTGAAAGCTGTTATAAATGAACAAAAGAGGCGCACATCAAAGACAGTTGTATTCGTGTTTCAAAAAAAAAAAATAAATAAATAAATAAAACTCACGGTGAAGGAGAATAAAAGTTCTTAAACTAGGCTAATTAGGAAACATTTCCCTCTCCGGCTTTGCGGAGATCTGGTTTATCCTATTAATGGAATAAAAAGATTCTTTTCATTCTTTGAAACTGAATTCTTCTTCATCACGTTATTATTTGATAATAATTAACGCAGGAATGTATTAGAAAGGAGAAGATATGCTAATTTTATTTTTTAAATTAATAGTTTCCATTTGGGATATTTTACTACTAATTCCATGAACTATTTTGTTTTTATTTTGTGGTTTTTTATAATACTGATAACATCTCTGCGGCCAAATTCCGCTTCAGTTTCTGCTGTCCTTAACTTTTATGAAAGTTTATCGTTATTGAAAAGTTAATGATTATGTGGCAGGATACATTGTTCTTATGGTTCGTTATATTATAGTTTTAATATTTATGTTAACTACCTCTTTTTTATTTAATTTTCATTTTAACGAACAATATTATTTGCAGTCGTTCGTGTGTCATTGATCAGTGGTAATCTGTTCAACCTTTTTTACTGAGTTGAAACAAACTTCAGAAATCCCCATTTTTTTCATTCTTAGAAAACGCGATGTTAGAACAGTTTTATGTTAACCAAGGTAGGAGTCAAGGCCAAAGCAAGATCTAAATAGTTTATATAGCTCTTGTGCCAAACTATGCGTTCAAACGGTATCTTAGAAGACTGTGGAATGGTTAATCAGTCTGAGAGGTCCGGCTAGATAAGGGAGTCTGGCTAGGGCAGCAGGTTAGGTTAGGAACATTTAGTTAGGAAACTTCTTAGTTTACCGTGGTTGGAAGCTGATAGCGATGTTTTTGTTCAAACAGTAGAGGGTTAGTCTGTAGAATGTTGGGTCCGCGTCTTATCGTTCAGTAATTGGATGGGGAAAGTATCTTTAAAAAAAAAAAAAAAAATTGGGTTTTAAACAAGCCTCGGGTCCTCGTTTTCATCGCCGATTTACAAGTAGCAGCACATCGAAAATTGTGATATTTTTTTTTCTAGGGATGACTTGGCTGACGTCCTTGCTACGCCTTGTTGGCCGAATCGGTTGAGCTTCAGACTGTCACTCGATGGCCGGAGTTCAGTTCCCGCGGCCGGCTGATGAAGAGAGAGGAATGTATTTCTGGTGATAGAAATTCATTTCTCGCTATAATGTGGTTCGGATTCCACAATAAGCTGTAGGTCCCGTTGCTAAGTAACCAATTGGTTCTTAGCCACGTAAAATAAGTCTAATCCTTCGGGCCAGCCCTATGAGAGCTGTTAATCAGCTCAGTGGTCTGGTAAAACTAAGGTATACTTACTTTACTTTGCTACGCCAGCAAGTGTAAAACAGCACTTTTTGCAACGTTGTTTTCTCGAAACTGCTGATATTGGCCGTCTAGAAATGTGATTCAGCGGTCATTAAATTACAATGTGATAATGATAATACCTTGGAAACTTTGTAGTTTGTAATTATTCTGTTCTTTCATTTCCTCCTTTGCTCGGCATGTACTGTGATTCGCAATTATTTTTCATTTCTCGTTTTCTTTGCATGTAATCATGATGGTTTGTTGTTATTTAAATGTTTAATTTCTCCTTGAATCTGCTTTTCATTTGGTCATTACATTTATTCCTTTTCTCCATTGCTAGACATAAAAGAGAGTTGTATTGTGTTACTAGCACAATATTTTGATACCATCAGTTGGCTCATCATTAATTATTACTCTGTAAACATATTCCTTGAAATGGTAAAAGTAAGGTTTAAAGTAGTAAACATGCAGTGATTCCTTGCTGTAATATGAGGATAAATTAAAAAGCTTGGCCTTGACTCTCACGTTGCAGACTGCAGTTATCAGCTAATGAAATGTCACATAGATTTGAGACTGGATATAAAAAAAAGATTGTAATCATTTATCTGAATAGTGAGTTACAACGGAAAAAGGATTGTGGGAATTAAACATGAAGCGTAAATTCCAATACGTTTATTTTATAGTTTGCTTTGTTCCTATTTTTTTTTTTATTAAGCTTTCCCGGGAGAATTGAATTTTGTTTTTACAGTGACCTATATCTTGTACATTGCAGCTCAAAACTTTGCCTTCGTTGGAGGTGCAACAACAACACTGTTGAATTTTTCTGGATATTTTCCCCTTGAATATCGTCCTCCGTTCTCCAGCCATTTGACCCCAGTGTTGAACTCCTCAAGAACTTTGCTTCATACATACATACATATATATATATATATATATATATATATATATATATATATATATATATATATATATATATATATATACATACAGTATATATATATATATATATATATATATATATATATATATATATATATATGTATATATATATATATATATATATATATATATATATATATATATATATATATATACTGGTACTGTATATATATATATATATATATATATATATATATATATATATATATATATACATATATATATATATATATATATATATATATATATATATATATATATATATATATATATAAAGCATATGTGTGTATGTGAGAACCTTTATTCTAAAGGTTCCTTTAGAATAAACAAGAAAAAACAAATCAGGTTCGTGAAATGAGAAAATGAAGCGTACAACAAGCAATGCCGGTGGACTAAAACTACGTAATAAACAGAATTAAAAGCAGTAGCTGCCGTGAGAGAAAACAGAAAGTGAATAAATGATAAACGTGCGCCATCCAGCTGAAAATATTCCAGCGGGAAAGAGAAAAATTCCCTTTGAAAATCCGTATTTCTCGTTGTGAAGAGTCGTCAGCATTAAATGAAATTCAGTAGAACGTGTTAAAAGGCACCTCAGTTGTATACAGATCAAAATGCAATATTGTCCAACGATGGACAGGAATTAATTGAAGTTTTATGGAAAGGGAATTTTATTCATGGCTGATGTAATTCTCTCTCTCTCTCCCTCTCTGTCTGTCTGTTTGTCTCTTTCTCTCTCTCGTTTTTTCAACGGGATACCTATTCGAGGATGTCATGATTGTTGCGGGATTTATTGAATACAGAAGTGTTTTTGTTCGTTTGTATCAGAATGGTTAATCAGTGCTGTGTACTTTTTATATAGCGTGTGTATTGCACTGTGACACATCAGCTGAAATGCAATACATTGGGCTTTCGGCTCCCCTAACCACTCCCCCTCCCCTCCCCTCCAGCTGGGAGCGTTAAAGATGGCCGTTGTATCCCAAACTGGATTCACTTGGATCTTCTTCGTTGCCGTAAATGGAAGGCTCCCAATCCTTTCGGAACGAGGTGGTTCCATTAACGCTACTTCTTTTTACTTTTCTGGAAAAGAAAACTAGTGCGCCGTCTTTGTCTGTCCGTTCGCACTTTTCCTGTCCGCCCTCAGATCGTAAAAACTACCGAGGTTAGAGGGCTGCAAATTGGCATGTTGATCATCACCCCCAGTCATCAAACATACCAGATTGCAGCCCTCTGGCCTCAGTATTTTCATTTTATTTAAGGTTAAAGTTACCCCTAATCGTGCGTCTGGCAACGATATAGGACAGGCCACCATCGGGCTGTGGTTAAAGTTTCACGGAGCGCTGCTCATATAGCATTATACCGAGACCACTGAAAGATAGATCTGTTTTCTCTGGCCTTGATTATATGCTGTGCAAAAAACTCGATTGCGCTGAAGAATCTTCGGCGCATTTTTTACTTGTTTTAAGGTGGATCCTGGCCACATTTGTTTACTTCTTATGGCTTCTCCGGCACCTAGCTGTTACCAGGAGCTCACGAAATGGATGAGAGTTACTTTAATTCTTAGGATTTCACATCTTTTAGTTTACCTGACTACGCATCTACTATCAAGTCACTTTTTCGTATAGCTGTTCATCTCCCTAGCTACATTACCGTTATGTACTTTAAAAACTTTAATTAGTAACTTCGTGGTAGTCTCTGCTTACGAGCGTACGGCTTTCAAGACTTCTGGAAACAGATGATCTTGACTTCTGAAACAGATGATCTTGCCAGAAACATATGGAACTATATATATATATATATATATATATATATATATATATATATATATATATATATATATATATATATATATATATATATATATGTTTGTCTGTCTTGTGTGGCGAGGACACTGCATACCTGCTGGACAGGTTTCTATGTGGCTGTGCACTATGAAAATATTGTGGCCTTTATTTTGCGGCCTTTGGGTGAGAATCTCTCTCTCTCTCTCTCTCTCTCTCTCTCTCTCTCTCTCTCTCTCTCTCTCTCTCTCTCTCTCTCGGCCTTGTGTTTTTGTCATGAATTAAATATAATGATTCAGTATGCGTTTGTAGGTTTTGCATGTTACGTCATATTTTAGCAATACCGAATATGTCCTTTGCTCATTAGAATATTCAAGCTGCAAAGGAATATTGCTGCATATATTACAGGTTGACTTGAGAAAAGTTCTTCACACTTTAGGTTTCTCCTTTCAGAGGACAACTACATCGTGTATTTCTTTAATCACAGCATTCTCTAGTCAGGCACCTTTTGATGAAAGTGTAGTGTGTGGTGTGTATTCTGAACAAAACTCTTACAATGTATACAAACATGTATACATACATACACATATATATATACATGTGTAGATATGTGTATATGTATACAAATATATATGTTTTACATATATATAGAAATATATATGTTTTATATATATATATATATATATATATATATATATATATATATATATATATATATATATATATATATATATATATATATATATGTATATATGAGTGTGTGTGTGTGTATAAAGACAGAAAGGTGGTAAGAGATATTTTTAAAGACTGTTACAGTTAGATTTAATGCAAATGTGTTATTACTGTTAACATCGTATTACCTTCGCTGGTTGTTAATCTATGCTTTGATGATTATTAGCCTAAGGAATTATAGATAGCGTCGTAGACTTGGAAAATGATTTTTAAGATTAGGTCATCCTCGAAATAATAATAATAATAATAATAATAATAATAATAATAATAATAATAATAATAATAATAATAATAAAAATAATAATAATAATAATAATAGACCTCATTCTTTTAATTAAAAACGACATTATTCAAGCTGGTCTTCCTTTTAATTAAAAACTATATATTCAAGTTAGTAATTTTTTTATAAAATTCGTTTGAAGATTATTGATAGTTTGAAGAAAACATTGCTGTCAGTAGAAGTAGTTCCCCCCTCCCCCCGCGTCCCAAACAAAATTGGAAGTTGTTTTTTCACCTGTCAGTGTGACCACCACATCTCAAGAACTTTTCAACAGATCTCTATGAAACTTGGCTTATGGGTTCATTAGATGCAATTCCCGAGATTATTAACCATTTATAGAAATCCGTTCCGAGTTTATTAATTGTTGCTTCGAAAACCATCTCACCCATTATTGAATATAGGTGTGTTGTGTGAGTTTACGCTCCACGCACACCCGTCTACATATTGCTGGGACCACTCCCGTATTGATAACTTTTAGTAGCAATTCCTCAATCATGAAATTGACACATTTGAACCAATTTATGTGAGAGACCAATACCAAAGTTAATTAAAGTTTCGATGCTTATTTCTGTTACCTTGAATCTGTGTATGAGAAGTAGTGGATCTATTTTCAATCTTAAGTATTTCAAGACACTCGAGGTGATTGAAAAGTTAATGGTTCAGGAAAGATTCCGACTCTTTATTAGTATCAGAGTGTTTTGTTGCTGTAATAATAATAATAATAATAATAATAATAATAATAATAATAATAATAATAATAATAGTAGTAGTAGCAGTAGTAGTAGTAGTAGTAGTAGTAGTAGTGAATGAGATGATATCCATAATAGTTTACTAGCCTGAATTAAAAATTATTATTATTATTATTATTTCGTGTGTGAGCCCTGCCTAGGGGCCGGTTGCTCAATCCCTCATTTCGAGTTTTCCCTGTTCATGGCCTTTAATATCGGAGGAAGTTGGCCGAGTTTATGTTTCTTTTGGCGCTCAACTTCAGTTGTGCTACTTTATTATTACTAAAGTTTTAGAGAGGTAGCCTCTTTATACCCTGCTTTAAGTGCCTTTGAGTCATAGTGTTTTATGTTTATGTTTCTTTCTTTCTATGGTGTTTTTTATGAGATCAAAGCTTCTGGTCGTTATGATTTTTTGCGTCTGTTATTCATCTCTTTGTCATTTGGGGTCTGTCTGGAATTTTCATTCAATTGGTAATGTATTGCAATGTGCTTTCAATACAACACTGTTGCGAGCAGTGCAAAGTTCTCCTTACTGATTTTTTATCAATTAAATCTCTTCCAGTTAAAATTTTTCATCGACCACATCTTTTCCAGTTAAAATTTTTTATCAACCACTTCTCTCCCAGTTAAAGTTTTTTTCATCAACCACATCTCTTCCGGTTAAGATTTTTCGCCGACCAAATCTCTTCCAATTAAATTTTCTTATCAACCAAATCTCTTCCAGGTGAAATTTTTTATCAACCCAATCTCTTCCAGTTAAATTTTTTTATCAACCAAATCTCCTCCAGTTAAAATTTTTTATCAACTACATCTCTTCCAGTTGAAATTTTTCATCAACCAAATCTCTTCCAGTTAAACTTCATTTTGGAAATTATACCACCTACTGAAGATAAACCCATCTTTCGTCGAAATGCATTCTTTTCCAAGATGCAGTTGACTATGGATTGTTTCGTTCTGGGCGTTTTCAAGTCGTCTACCTCTGGAATTTAACTATGTTACTTTAGTGGTCACCCGCCTTTCTCTGGTGGCACTTTCTCTGTCCTGCTTTTTTTTCTCTTTCTCTTTCCTGCTCTTTTCTCCTCGCAAGTCTCGGTTCCCCCATTCTGTGTTCCTTTCTTTTGAGCTGATCCATTCTCTTTAAGACTTCCTTCTTTTCAAGTTGAATTCACTTTTTTTTTTATTTGTAATTTACCATCGTTTCAAGTATAATTTCATGTAAAGTGAACTGCAGACCGGGGACGTTTCATTTTATTAAAATATTTACGCTTGATACTTAATTATATGTTGGAAATATTTGTGACAGAAATATTTGTGACAGGGTGTTTTATTGTGATGTAGTACAGATACCTCAGAACTAACGTCTTTAGGAAATATATACTTTCTTTCTCACGCTGAGGTATGAAGTTCTATTATATCTGCTGACCTCCGTCCCTGGCTGCAAAAGGACACTAGAGGGTAACAAGTTAAGAGATACTTAAACAGGGTGACACTTAGACGAATTTACCTTGTCTTCCGTCTGCCCATTATATGCATAGGCCCCGTAGGGGAGTTGCGCTGTCACTGCACCTCACGTGGTGCACTGTCGGCGTTACATAGGTTCTTTGTAGCGTCCTTTCGGCCCCTATCTGAAATCCCTTCCATTCCTCTCACTGTACCTCCGTTCATGTTCTTTTTCTTCCATCTTACTTTGCACCCTCTCTTAACAGTTGTTTCTTAGTACAACTGGAAGGTTTTCCTCCTGTTACACCTATAAAACCTTTTTACCCTCAGTTTCCTTTTCAGCGCTGATTGACATCATAGGTCCCAGCGCTTGGCCTATGGCCTAAATTTTGTATTCAATTCCATTCCATTGTATGCATGGATATATGGAATCCTTTTCTTGCTCCTGATTTTGTTGACTTTTAGTAGAAAGATAAATAGCTTCCTTCATGGTTAACTCGTTTTTTTCATTATCTTCCTTTTTCGTGAGATATCTAAAGAAAAATAATAACAGAACACTAAAACTCCATTACAGAAAAATAGAAAAATTTAGCCACAACCCGACACCAATTCTATTCCAACAAATGACGGTTAATGTTCTTAGCAAAATCCTGATTCTGGAATGCAATTAAATTTGCTTGCACCGACTTCATGCGTGCTAATCCAGAACCCACTCATTACGTGAAATTGCTAATTGCCCCACACCAATTCAGATTTTTTAATGACTAATTTTGTATTCGGTTTCATACGTCAAGTCAGGCTGATAAATGCTCTTTTTAGGCAAGCAACATTTGAGTGATTTTAGTGAACGCAGCGTACGTGGCGAATTACGCTTATGCATGTTATTAGCAGATGCTATTTAAGTTAGTAATGTGGTCTTACTAACTTGACGTATGTACTGCAGGTTATTTATTCATGGTGAATTATGCTAGGTAATTAATCACCTTATCTTCTTCAGCCTTCCCGCGCTTCAGGACGATAAGTTAAAAGTTATCAAGTCGACATAATTAACGCTAATTGCATACTTATAATGAGATGCTCCTTAGGGGCTGTCTTAAGTTAAGGTCGTATAGGAAAGTGGGAAAATTAACTTTGACGTTAACTCGGTAGATTCTTATATTTTGACAGCTCATTGAGGTCAGTTTTATTTATAATTTTTAGATATTTGATTTAGTATAGTAAACCAGCATTTCCAATTTTCATTATTTTCCTTTAGACTCGTTTTGATTTTGATTCTTTGAGAGACCTGGACTTTGGTATCTCCGTCAAAACCTGATTTCCCAAGAGATGGTGGATATTACCACCAGGTTCCCAGTCTGCCGGACGGTCACATTCACTAGATATACGGAATTACAACGGCCGTGCAATAAAAATTGAATTCCCCTATTTCCCAATATTTCTGAGGTCCGATTTCCACGGAAATCCTTTGAAGATATGAATGGAAATGAAATTAAGCATTTCTCCTTTCATCCGAGTTCGCCTTATTGTTTCTCCACGTCAAAATATTCATTCTTAACACTTTTCAAGGAGGAAGAGAGAAGTATTTTGCTACTGATATCAGATTTATATTAAATGCTTGAGAGTATCTCTCTCTCTCTCTCTCTCTCTCTCTCTCTCTCTCTCTCTCTCTCTCTCTCTCTTGAAATTAAATCCTTTTGTTAGAGCTATCATTATATTCTGTCACTGCTAAAATTTGAGGTAATCCTTTACTGTCGTTTTCCCTCCTTTTGCCCTTCTCTCTCTCTCTCTCTCTCTCTCTCTCTCTCTCTCTCTCTCTCTCTCTCTCTCTCTCTCTCTCTCGCTTTTAACGTTTATCGGACTGTCTGTATATCTCTTTCTTTGGCAACACTTGAGAAGCAGTGGTCGTTGCTCCAGAAAGAAAATATATTAGGGTTATCACCTGTCAGAAATTCTGAAATTCAATTAAATTCGTTTGCAACGTGGTAGCAAAACATTTGACGGAGAGAGAGAGATAGAGAGGGGGGGGGAGCCGGGGAAGGAAAAGGAGGAAGAGGAATTGAGCTTTAGGATTTGTCCTTTATTGAAAAATTCAATTCCATTTCCGTCTTATTTTTTTATCAAACTTCCAGGTCTCCTGTGCGATATATTGATATTTCTTTCATTATGGCATTATCCTATTCATAAACTTATCAGCCGACCGAATACACCAGTGTTCCCATAACACACTGAGCGCTTTTCCGCGAATATATTCATTATCAGCATTGTTGAGTGGATCTACGTAACTCTTTCGTAGCCAGACGCCATTTAATCCTCTGACAGCTCAGGTGGTGAGAAATTCCTTTTTTCCACTCTTAAATACACGACGCAAACAATACATACGCACAGCTCCGCCCTATTTTTTATGTAATTCACAATCAACATCCGCACTTCCCTTTTATAAAGGAGAGCAGGTCCAATAATCTTATCATACGTTACAAACCTTTTGTAAACCCATTTCATGATATACTTTTGCTTTCCTTTTGTATTTAATTGTGACGCAAATTTCGCGTCGGAGCTTATAATATTGGCTTTGAAAATATATATATATATATATATATATATATATATATATATATATATATATGTGTGTGTGTGTGTGTGTGTGTGTGTGTGTGTATATATGTATATATATATATATATATATATATATATATATATATATATATATATATATATATATATATATATATATATATATACTGTAGAAGAGTATGCCTTAACAGTGGCTGGTTCCGAGGAAAAAACAAGGCACCGGTCACTGCCACTTTCAAATTTTAGCCAAGACATTTCAGATGAACCCCCTGTGTAGAAAACGGCTTTATACACCTGCACAGAAAGCTCAACATCAGTTCCTTGAGCCACTCACCTCTATCTTAATCGTTTCCCTATGCTTTGGTAATATTACAGGACTGCTGCTGTAGTACTAGGCCCTGGCATTTTAATACATCAGAGTGACTAATGCAGGGTTGTGAGCTCCTTGGAGAGGGAAAAGGCTTCAGAATGGCAGATGAGCCTGTTTTCTTCAGGCCAACGGCAATCACACACAGCATGTCAGTCCCTTTAATAAGGATTGCGATGGGACTGGTATGAAGCAATATAACTTGTTCGTTGCTGCTTTCTGAAGTGCAAAATGTCTTAGATAAGAATGTAATGTGGTCAAGTCAGAGGATTGTATGGGTAGTGGACCCCTTTCTCTCTGTATGTATGTATATATATATATATATATATATATATATATATATATATATATATATATATATATATATATATATATATATATATATATATTATATGCGCGTGTGTGTGTAAACGCCAGATTTCACGTTTATGTATAGAAATTGCAATGTTATTTATATGCTTTAAAATTCATTTATGCACTTTTCCACCAACAAAGGAAACATATTTTAATGCTCATGATTTTTAATACATTGCCTAGTTTATACGACCATGAAATTTCTTTGTTGTGTTCGTGAGTCTAGACTGCTATTGTGTTTTTTTTTATTCATGAACATGTTTTATTTCATTTGCATATTAATAAAAATTCAATATCTTTTATCTATTCATATTCTTCGGTACATCTCAATGCCATAACACTTTGCAGGTACAAAAGGAAAACTATTAGTATATATCACAGTTATCGCATGAGGCAGCCTGCAAACGTTGGTTTACGACGCAGGTATCGCTTCTAATAACACGGTGAGAAAATGTCTGGAAGTGCGAGGGGTAATATTAGACTTGCCTTTGTAACAAGCGACAGCTTCCGAAACTGCCAACCCGAAGGAGATGTCTTGGAAAATAGTCGAATATTGAGTCTTCATGATAAGACGCTTCTTGGCTTAATGAAGGTTGTCTATTGAGTTACAAACCCCCATTCCCATCTCTCTCTCTCTCTCTCTCTCTCTCTCTCTCTCTCTCTCTCTCTCTCTCTCTCTCTCTCTCTCCATAGTTATTCTTACCAGCAGAAATATCATACGAAGGTAAGGTTAAGCATACTTAACTTCTTTTTTGGGGACATTATATATCTATCTATGTGTACATAGTATATATGTTTATATATATGTGTGTGTATATGTGCATATACATGTACACACATATACGTATTTTTTTGTACATATATATATATATATATATATATATATATATATATATATATATATATATATACATATACATATATATGGTGTGTGATGATAGCATTGATTATTGATTTATTCCTATTAATGTTATGTACAGTAATGTAAATGATAATTGGCTTCGAAAGCTAGTATTGGTTTCATTTCCTGGTGACAGGTTGTTGTATTGATATTAATATAGAATATAAATTCACACTCCCAACGTGAGGTTGATGAACCCAACACATTATGAGTCCGAGGTGTCCAGGAGAGGGCGCTGGCACAGATGGTTTTAAATGATATTATTTTATGTCGATAGATTTGTTATGGGGAGGTAGTTTTATGCTGATAAACTTGGTCTGAGGAGGTAGTTTTATGTTGATAAATTTGGTCTTGGGAGGTAGTGTTTGTAGGGTAATGGTGATTTTAAATCTTTGAATATTGTCTGTGCACAATTCTTCATATACTGACATTTATTTTTGCTACACTACAACTAGTCTAGCTTTGTGTGTTTGCGATATCCAGGATGCAATAGGAATGAATCTTTTGTGTGCAGTATGTGCTCAAATATGATTCACACAAAAAAGTATTCTAAATAAATAGTCGAGAGCTAATTCTGTATTTGTTTGTTTAACAATAACAAATGAAATTGGTTTATTTTGATATCACTGAGCCAAAGGATCGAGTTCTTTCATTCTGTCTGTGTTTTTCTTTCCTATAAATCTTTAATATACTCGAAGGAATAAAATAGGGAAAGAATACGCAGCAATAGACAAAGAAAGAAAACGTGAAAGGAAGAAACGGTAATAAATGATCGTCATAATTACATCAAGGATGTGAGGTAATGACATCAAATTAGGCTAATGACAGGAGTGGAATAAATAGAATTCTCGAAATTGCATTATCATATGGTAATGAGGCAAAGGCGGTATCCTTGCGCTCAATTACAGGTTGAGCCGAGTTGCGTCATAACACCGGATGATTGATACTTTTGCCATTGCGACAGGTTTGCTGTGAGGATAAAACTTTAGATATGTATATACAGTATATGTGTGTATATATATATGTGTGTGTGTATGTATATATATAATATATATGTGTAATATGTATATATATATATACATATTACACATATATATTATATATATACATACACACACACCGAAAAATTTATAATTCATTGTACACCTGCTGACTAAAAAAGTAAATTATGTAATTGATGACTGGTACAGTGTGGTATTTCGCAATTAAGAGAGCATTGGTTGTGCGTTTGCGAGGTTCGTGGTTCAATCCCGGTTAAACTGCCGTCAGTCGATCCGACTATGAATGGGTATCAGCTTCTGCTGGAAGACAAAGAAAGGACCGGGGCTTACATTCCTAATTACTTTTTGAGGAATGAGTATATGTATGTATATATATATATATATATATATATATATATATATATATATATATATATATACATACTGTATATATATATATATATTTATGTATATATATACATATATATATGTGTATATATATATATATATATATATATATATATATATATATATATATATATATATATATCTTTGCATCTCTTCATTGTTATTTCGTATGCATACATTGTGCTTATACCAATTCGATTCGAATGACTGTAGCTTCCTATTGTTTGCAGTGTGAATGGACATCATCCGATTTTGAAAATAATGAACGAGAAAGGAAAGTACAAATAGTTAGTATTGTAGATACATAGGGATGCACAGCTGGAGATAAAGAAACATTCACGGGTCTATTCCTGAAGGCAATTGCAGCGCGAATGACAGTTCATATTTCACAGCTCACTGTCAGGGGACAAAAGGCCATTATGCGATGGAAGCTGCAGAATGGAAATTAATTTATCCTCCGATGATTTTTTCTTCTACAGACTCGGAACTTTAGATGGTGATGCGCTTTCCTTTCCGGCACATTTTTAAGTTTTGGGTGAAAGCGATCCAGAATGAATGCAGTCATAGATTTGAGCGCATACTCACACACACAACATATATATATACACATCCACATTTAAATATATATATATATATATATATATATATATATATATATATATATATATATATATATATATATATATATATATATATATATATATTATATATTATATATATATATATATATATATATATATATATATATATATATATATATATATATATATATATATATATATATATATATGCACAACATCAAGACGTTTCTCCGTTTGGGGTAACTGTAGATAAAAGACAATGATCACACCCACATTCACACTTAACCGTATTGAATGTGGGTGAGTCCCTGACCAGAAGATTTCCACAACGCTAGACGCTTCACACACCTACAATGAGGGCTCATCAGCACGCGTCAAACCCCCGTTACACACACTGCAACTTTCGCTTCAGTGTTTCCCACACACACTCTTGCTTTATAAATGTAGAGACCCTTACTTTTCAACACCTCATTCATTCTGTCTGTCCAGCCCTTTCTATGTCGTCATAGCAGTTTTGGGTTGCATATTTTTATCCCCAACCCATCGTCCTCATTATTTCCACATACCAGAACTATCTAAAAGACCTATGATTAATCATTTTACTTATGCTGCCCTTTTACTTCTCCTAGCTATCTCCACAATTCTCACCTTTTCAAGTCTTCTTGAGCTACATATTCCACGTTTTTTTCTTCCTTTTGTATTTAATACCTACTCTACTCTTACACAGAAAAGAGCTGGCTTAATCCATTCATAGATCCCAACCTATCCTCACTCAAACTAGTTACTTG
>NC_089751.1:35283116-35300616 GCF_040412425.1 Macrobrachium rosenbergii | reverse complement strand
AAAAATAAAACAGATCTAAGTGGACAAAAGATTGGTTGTTAAAAGGAGACCAATTTTCTCATGCAAACTTGCTTGTTGATTTAAGTTTAGAGCCAGAGGATTGGTATAACATAATTAATGAGAATGGAGGTGGCAGCATATTTAGATCTGCTGAGGCTTGTTACTCTTCTTAAGGACTGGAAGAGCGCTCTCGTGGCAAGTCTTGATCCAAAACAAATATCATCTCATCAAAACACCACAGAGGAGGATAGATGTCACCAGCCGTACTCCCAGACTTCTTTGGGTTTCCAAGTTTCTTATATTCTCTCTTGACAGCAGCCTGGAGGCAGTTTATTTTCTTCATAACGCCGTCCCGTGAGCTACTGGATTCAAGTTTCTTTAGTATCTACTGAAGAGCAAAATAATTCCTTGTTTCTAGATATCTTGTTGGCATATTCCTTACATTTAACCTAACTTAAAGCTTTATGTTCTTTGTATTTGAGGATAAATTCAAATAAAATATCCCTCTCGTTCCTCTTTATTTTCCTCAGTATTCATACTTGAGACGGGAAATATAGATAGTGATTCCAAGTCAAGATCTGAGTAGCTACTGAGGTTTGATGTTTGCCGATCGTTCACATGAGCAAAGTGTTTGTGAATAACTTAAGCCCGCCCACAAAAGTCACGCTGAGCTGGACTTCCTTGAAACCGTTTGTCAAAGTCGTTTGCAAACCAAATTCCTCATTCACACGGTCAAATTTCGCTTCAGATACGTGTTGGGCAAACCGGGCTGGACAAACCGTTGACTGTGTAAATGTTCCTTTAGATTCTTCCCCTACCTTAACTGAGAAGCATAAGAACGTTATGATGCAATAGTTCTTCATCCCAAAGTCGGATTGACGGTAGATAGGTGTACTGATTTTTTCCTTTGAACATTTACAGAATGACACACCACTTGTTACTTCATGCACAGTTTGCATCGCAACTCAGATTTGCTTGTGATCAGGGTTAGTATATTTCAGAGGAAACGATCAAGTCTCACAAAAAACGAACGTCAGTGATTGGTTTTTATGCACATCGATATTCTGCCATTTTTAATCATGAAAGTAGTACCAAACACATAAACTGGACTGGACAGCACTATTTTAAAAGAAAAGTTATCTGAACTTAATTGGAAAAGAAATTTTTAGCTCCCGTTTTGAAGAGGCTCTCCATTCCTCATCTTCAAACTTTGATGCAACGAAATTGACCTCATCCAAAAATTGCATGTCTTTTGGAAGCTCCATCCTGCTTATATTGTTTGAAGAGGGACTCTGATGCTATCTAGAAGACCGTGCTTTTCAGTTTCATTTTGGTTATGATTATACACACACACACACACACACACACACACACACACATACACATACATATATATATATATATATACATATATATATATATATATATATATATATATATATATATATATATATATATATATATATATATATATATATATATATATGTGTGTGTATATATCATTTTGGTTTTAATATATATGTGTATACACACACTAGTTTTGTCTTCTTCTTCTTCTTCTTCTTATTTATTATTATTTTTCGATGCGAGGAGGTATACTTAAAAGTTCTGGGAAATCGATTAAAGGCGAGATCTGGATTCGCACAAATGGTCTTTGACCTTGTAGTTGACGGCGTAGGAGTAACTCCGGTTTTCCCATAAAGGGAACAAAATTAGCTTTCTGATATCCTAGCTATTTAAAAAAGATACACACCATTTTAGCATGTAAAAACCTCTATTTGCTCTTATGCTAACGTTAGAGATCGCAGTAGGGGCGGCTAATAGCAGTTTCGTAAAGCTTCCCGTTCACTAAAGGATCAAGTTCAGTGGGCCATAGTCAGACATAAGAGAGAGAGAGAGAGAGAGAGAGAGAGAGAGAGAGAGAGAGAGAGAGCATTAGACGAAATGTCTTTAATTAGGAGCAATCCTGCATGCCGAAGTTGTAACATTTTCTACGGTCGTTGTTTGCGCTCTCTCTCTCTCTCTCTCTCTCTCTCTCTCTCTCTCTCTCTTCATCCCCGTGAAATCGCGCTTTAAAACTGCTATACATCAGTGGTTGAAATGCATTCGAAAAGCTCTGTAATACCAGATTACGTAGCAGTCATAAAATGTTTTAGCATGAACGACAGGCTATCACGGAATGACTGACATCTGAGTAAATGCTTTCATTATGGGGGCTCTGTTTGATAGTCGTAATTTGAGTTTAATGTAATTACATTGTCGCTGATCAGGCAGTTTTAGTACGGGTTATCTCGTAAAACTGGGAATATTGGCGTAATATTTTCGCGAAATTCTTTCATGATGCAACTGATGTAAAGTAGGGCGGGCGTATGCTGCCATTCAGTTTGAATAACTTTGATCTGGAAGAGCTGAGAGAATAAATGACATATATAAAAATAGGGTTTTGTCGATTGTGATATTTATATAATTGAATTAGCGGATGTGCTTTGTGTTGGTAACGCATTCAGCGTTGGCTGAGTGCTTCAGCAATATCAGAAATATTGTGAACAAATTTTTCAACTCGGAATAATGATTTTTATTCAAAAATGTCCGCACTCAGTTTGAACTTTGCAGTCGTGATACTGGGCGCAATAACGTACATACAAACTCATAATTGCATACTTATAAAGCAGCAGTAATGCGCATTAGCATGACTGGTAGTGTGCTTACATGGTTGATAAGCTGACGCGAAGTGATTTCCTTTCCATAAGAAACCTCTTCTTATGGAATCAGAATATGAAAGAGACATGAACAACACGCCGGAGTTGTTAAGGCCTTTTGTCGTGTACTTTTAAAGTGTTTTATTAGCACCCATATTCGGCGAGGCAAATTAGCAGGTTCTGTTCCATAGCGTCTTCCGTATTTGGTGGTTGAGCAGACTCCAGGGACCCCAAGGTCGCCTGTCTTTGGTTGTGTAATCGTTACAGCTTTTTGCAGGGTGCTGTTGTTTTTCCCTAAACGTGGTTTGTATATTTGCATTTTTTTTTCATTAAGATTTTCGAGGAAATTTTTTTCGTAAATGCAAATGTTGTTATATATATATATATATATATATATATATATATATATATATATATATATATATATATACTGTATGTATGACTGTGAAATATTTTCTGTTAAAATAGAACTCCATCAAATATAAGGGAGCCCATAGAAACGCAAAAATGTGGAAAATAAAGGCTATATTTCAGAGACCAAACTGTCTCTCTCCTCAGGCAAATATTGAGACTGTTTGGTCTCTGAAATATAGCCTTTATTTTCCACATTTTGGCGTTTCTATATGTATGTATGTATGTATGTATGTATGTATGTATGTATGTATGTATGTATGTTTTCATGTAAATCACCTAAGAAAGTAGTCAACATTTGAAAAGCATTATTAAATGAAGTATTTGTGCTGTGATTCAAGTTTTTCAAGGACAATTATTTTCATAAAATACCATCGTAAAACAGATTTGTATAAATTAGTTTTCCTTCAATTTATGCAGATATTTTAAGTTTTTCAAGGACAGTTTTTGTATGTCCCTCATAGCTGATGTAATGTCCGGCACATAAAGAGAATATGGCTACTTATAGGCAGAGAAAGTCTTACTTGACCCACAGTAAAACTTCGGAATGCATTTGTCGGTGTCTTCTTAGACATGTTTTTTTTTTTTTTTTTAGGTTTTCTGTAAAAGCAAACTATTGTGCCGGCTTTGTCTATCCGTCCGCACTTTTTCTGTCCGTCCTCAGATCTTAAAAAGTACTGAGGCTAGAGGAATGCAGATCGGTATGTTGATCATCCACCCTGCAATCATCAAACATACCAAAATGAAGCCCTCTAGCCTCAGTAAGTTTTTATTTTATTTAAAGTTAAAGTTAGCCTTATAGTGCTTCTGGCAACAATATAGGATAGGCCACCACCAGGCTGTGGTTAAAGTTTCATGGGCCGCGGCTCATACAGCATTATACCGAGACCACCGAAAGACAGATCTATTTTCGGTGGCCTTGATTATACGCTTTACAGAAACCTCGACGAAGAAACTTCGCGCATTTTTCGCTTGTTTTTTACTGTGATTTTGTTGTATTTTATAGTATTGTAGTTTGTGTTGTGTTTCGTCCGTGTTATTGCATCAAGTGGGAATACTGGCTATTGTTATTGCATTGTGTGGGAATACTGGCTATTGTTATTGCATTGTGTGGGAATACTGGCTATTGTTATTGCATTGTGTTGGAATGCTGGCCATAGTTATTTCATTGTGTGGGAATGCTGGCCATTGTTATTTTATTGTGAGGGAATTCTGGCCAATGTTATCTTATTGTGTGGGAATGCTGGCTGTTATTGCATTGTGAGGGAATGCTGGCCTTGTTATTGCATTGTGTGGGAATGTTGGCCTGTTATTGCATTGTGTGGGAATGTTGGCAATTGTTATTGCATTGTGTGGGAATGCTGGCCTTGTTATTGCATTGTGTGGGAATGATGGCCCTGTTATTGCATTGTGTGGGAATGATGGCCTTGTTATTGCATTGTGTGGCAATGCTGGCCTTGTTATTGCATTGTGTGGGAATGTTGGCAATTGTTATTGTATTGTGTGGGAATGCTGGCCATTTTATTTCATTGTGTTGGAATGTTGTTATGCCAATTGTTATTGTATTGTGTGGGGATGTTGGTCCATTGTATTTCATTGTGTGGAATGATGGCCCTGTTATTCTAGGGAATGTTATGCCATTATTGTGGGAATGCTGGCCATTGTTATTTTATTGTGTGGGGATGCTGGCCCTGTCATTGCATTGTGTGGGAATGATGGTCCTGTTATTGCATTGTGTGGGAATGCTGGCCTTGTTATTGCATTGTGCGGGAATGTTGGCCTTGGTATTGCATTGTGGGGGAATCCCAGCCTTGTTATTGCATTTTGTAGGAATGCTGGCCCTGTTATTGTATTGTGTGGGAATGCTGGCCCTCTTGGGAATGCTGGCATTGTTACAGGAATGCTGGCCTTGTTATTGCATTTTGTGGGAATGCTGGCCTTGTTATTGCATTGTATGGGAATACTGGCCTTGATATTGCTTTGTGTGGGAATGCTGGCCCTGTTGTTCCGTTGTGTTGGAATGTTGGCAATTGTTATTGTATTGTGTGGGAATGTTGGCCATTTTATTTCATTGTTTGGTAATTCTAGCTCTGTTATGGCATTGTGTGGGACTGCTGGCCATTGTTACTGCATTGTGTGGGGATGCTGGTCCTGTCATTGCATTGTGCGGGAATGATGGCCCTGTTATTGCATTGTGTGGGAATGCTGGCCTTGTTATTGCATTGTGTGGGAATGCTGGCCATTGTTATTTTATTTTGCATTGTGTGGCCAAATGTGTGGAACCTGTTATTGCATTGTGAGGGAATGCTGGCCTTGTTATTGCATTATGTGGGAATGTTGGCCCTGTTATTGCATTGTGTGGGAATGTTGGCAATTGTTATTGCACTGTGTGGGAATGCTGTCCTTGTTATTGCATTGTGTGGGAATGATGGCCCTGTTATTGCATTGTGTGGGAATGCTGGCCTTGTTATTGCATTGTGTGGGAATGCTGGCCTTGTTATTGCATTTTGTGGGAATGCTGGCCTTGTTATTGCATTGTGTGGGAATGCTGGACCCATTATTACATTGAGAGGGAATGCTGGCCTTGGTATTGCATTGTGGGGAATCCCAGCCTTGTTATTGCATTTTGTAGGAATGCTGGCCTTGGTATTGCATTGTGTGGAAATGCTTGACCATGCTATTGTTTTGTGTATGAGTTTTGTCCGTTGTTATTACATTTTTTGGAAACAATTCTTGTATATCCATCATAGATATTGTTGTTGTATTGTGTGATAATGCTGTCCATCGTTGTATGGTGTTGGCACGCTGTCCGTTGTTGTATTGTGTGGGGATGCACTCAGTCGTCGTATTTTGTGGGAATGCTGTCCATTGTTATATTGTGTAGGGTTGCACTGTGCTGTTCTATTGTGTGGGAATTCAGTCCATTGTTATATTGCGTGGGGATGCACTCCGCTGTTGCATTGTGTGGGAATGCAGTCCATTGTTATATTGTGTGGGGATGCATTCCGCTGTTGTATTGTGTGGAAATGCAGTCCATTGTTATATTGTGTGGGTATGCACTCCGTTGTTGTATTGTGTGGGAATACAGTCCATTTTTATATTGTTTGGGGAACGCTGTCCATTGTTATTGTATTACGGAGGAAGGATCTCCGTTATTACTGTACTGTGTGGGAATGCTGATCTTTGTTTTTGCAACGCATGGGAATACTACGCTTTGTATTTGTTGTTATTGTGACTGATTATGTAGTGATTAAATACTTGTACTGTTTTGTAACTTTTTTTACTAAACATTTGCCTTTTGTTACGCTCTCCTCATTACTATTGTAGTATTGGTTGTAAATGTGTTATTGCATTTTTCCTTTGCTCATTCATTAAAATTGTTTTTGAAAAGTCTTTCATGGTGATATTTCATACCGAGTTCAGCTCTGGTTTTCTTTTGCTTTTGCAAGGGGATGAATTGTATTGCTTCTAATATCTGGAGATTCTCGTTTGCTTGGATATCTGCACTTGATTTTTGTTTGTCAGTAACTTGTTGGTTATCCTTGTTTTATTAAGTTTTTTGAATCTTATTTATGTTCCTATTTACTAATATTTTATGAATCCGACCAAAGTTTGTTAGATGGCAGTTAGCTGTCGCAGTTTTGTCCCCAGGGTTTTCACTCCTATTTAAAATTATATGAAAGTCTACTTTAGTAATGCTTCTCAGTTGGAGTTAAGTTCGAAATATTTGCCGAATCTTATGATATCTCTTCTTGCCTTTGTGATTGGTTCATCATATTTATTTATTGGGTAATTATAATTGGGGATATAATTAATGTTGTAATGGTGATATGTGTATTTACTGTAGGTCTTCTGTTATTAATGCTGTCAAAAACGGACATGTCAAATTTTGGTTGGTTATTTGCTAGGCTGGAGTTTGGTCATAAGATCCCAATAGACAGTTGTTCATGTGATTATCGTCTTCATGTGTTTATCTTATTAATGATGGTTGTTATGTCGTTTTTTGTATTGAGTTATGTCGCTGTTATCATTGCTTTTGTTAATATCAAGTATTGTTATCATTTACCATTGCTTTTTATTATTATCGATTGTTGTATAATGGGTATAATTTCCGTTGCATTCATTATTGTCGTAAATAGCGCTTGTATTTTGGGTAATACCTTGATAGTTTGCGTTCTTTGTGCCATTTTTTTTTCAGTTTCCTGTTTGATTTTACTCCACGTTGTGGGAATGCAGAGGATTTTAAAAAACGTTTATGCGTACACTGACACACTATAGAGAACCGTGAAAATAAGTATGAGTTGTTTGTACATATGTATGGTTGTATGATCCGCAGGCAGTTGCACCTCATTTGTGTTTGTGTTTACAAAAATGTTGCAGTGTTTCCGCCTTGGAGTCCAATACTTGAAAAAGAAAAAAACTCGGAATTATGCTCCACGATGAAGAGAATTTTCCTTTAATAAAACCCAGCCATGAATGACATATGGAGGCGTTTTCCCGCAGAGATTTCTTTTTGCGACCTTATTTTGTTCGGAAGGAGGGCATTAGGTGGCAGATGCTGATTTTTCCCTCTTGAGATACGGCGCAGAAAACTCCCCCGCTCTCTTCTGGATGCTCGTCTCTCATGGCCTGGGTTAAAGCTGCGAGCCATACAGTGTATATCAGCCTTTGAGAGACTCGCCGGCCAGTTTCTCCTGTTTTGCGCAAACCAGTTATGACTGGTTTGAATTGAAGTCATGACTTGTGGCCTTGCTTTCCTCGTGGGGGATATCTGGTTTAGACTGAAAGTATTACTTTCTTTTGAGGAACTATAAGTGTGTATCGACGATTTTTTTTGAAGACGAATTCGAAATCTAGTGCTCGTTCGAATGCGGAGAAAATATTTAGAGAATCGTTATGCTAGTTGTAAGTTTATTAACACATTCTTTTTTCTCCATTCATTCTTCATATATGTATGTATGCATGTATATATATACATATATACACACACACACACACACACACACACACACACATATATATATATATATATATATATATATATATATATATATATATATATATATATTTTTTTTTTTTCTCCTGTCATCCTTTTACGTATACATGTATGTATGTACAGTATGTATGAATGTATGCCTGTATGTATATATATATATATATGTATATATATGTTTGTATATATATATATATATATATATATATATATATATATATATATATATATATATATATATCCAATATTGCTGGACAGATAGGTAGAAGTAGTTTTTCAGTTTTTCAGTAATGCCATTTTGATGCGTGTAGTTTTCTCGCCTTAGATATTTAATGTTTTATGGATCATAACCTTCGGGCTCTCGTGTTGTTAGGGTTAGCCCTTCCACTGCCACTTTTTTTTTTTTTTTTTTAGTCTGGGAACAACCCACAACCCACAACCCAAGGCGTTCGGTCCTAGTCCCGCTGAGCCTTCTGTAGCACAACTATAGAAGCTCTTGAACCTTCGAACTGTGGAATCCGATTCGGTGAATCAACGTAGGATGATATAATTGTTTTATCATTTCAAGTTGGTCTTTATCGTCGTTTTTTTTATTATGAAACAAGGATTAAGTTTGACTTTATATATTATTTACCCTTCGTAAGAATGAGAAAGAAAAAAAATTTAGGAAGACTTAGGAGGAGCACCTCAAAGAGAGCAATAAATGGGAGGATTGTTTGACTTAGGAAAACGTAAGGACTGAGAAAGTTCTAAAGATTGTGGCTGAACCAACCAATATGAAAAAATATAGATTACCAAGGATTATGTTGTAGGAATTTTCTTTTAACATGATATTTGGTCGACTATAAGGAATTGGGTAATATGCGCTTGCTTTAACCTGAAAATCCGGTCTGCTCCTTTCCTTGGCGGATAATATGAAGTTGTACGTTGTTTTTTTTTCTTTTATATACGGCCTTTTGGTTATTACAGCGTTTTGCATAAAAGTTGAAGGTGAGCAAGATACCTTGTTCTACTTTTGTCCCTGAAGAGCAAAAGTAATACAATTTATTAATATTTTTTTTTCTTCGTTTTCTTATACCGTTTGGAAATGACGACAACACAGAGAGAATCTGTCTTATATTCGAAGCTTAGTTGTGAAGTTCAGTGAAGTTTTCATCCTTTGTATTTTTTTTTGGGGGGGTTGACAAGAAAATGTCCAAAACGTGTAAAATGGGAACTTCGATTAGATTGGAAAATATATCAAAAAACAAAAAATTCAAACTGGAGAATTAAAAAGAGAAACTCAACACCAATCAGATGGTCTTTTTTGTTATCCGTGTTTGGTTCAAAAAGCTAACGCATGGATTGTTATGCAGGTCAGTAATTATTGTGGTATGATTCAGTAACTGTAATTGTTACCTTTAAGAGAATAAATAACAATTAGAATAACAAGTCAAAGTTTTTGTAATTGTGCATTAATCTTATATATATACAGTATATATATATATATATATATATATATATATATATATATATATATATATATATATATATATGTATATATATATATATATATATACTGTATATATATATGAATATATGTGTATATACTGTATATATAAATAAATATATATATATATATACTGTATATATATATATATATATATATACTGTATATATATATATATATATATATATATATATATATATATATATATATATATGTATATATATATTTACATAAATAACTTGTAAGATTTTCGCCCCTGGTGAGCTAAGTTTAACAAACAGGACAGCGAGGAGACCGGAAATAATTTCCTCCTTTTATTTACACCAACGTTTCAGGAGTTTTTTTAAGCATACTTTTTAATATTGTAAAAATTAATTCTATTTATAGACCTGAAGATGGGAAAGGATTCCAGAAACGTTGGTGTAAATAAAAAGAAGAAATGGTCTCTGGTCTTCTCGCTGTCCCGTTAATTTTATTATTATTATTATTATTATTATTATTATTATTATTATTATTATTATTATTATTATTATTTTTATTATTATTATTATTACATTATTGTTTGTATATATATATATATATATATATATATATATATATATATATATATATATATATATATATATATACATACATTCACGTTTCGTCTTTTCCTGTTAGGGAACCCTACGACAAAAGGCGTTGTTACCTCTTCGGTTTTCTGCTATTCCCCATGGGATGAGGGTGCTAGCCCCATGACCTGCCAAATGGTATATATATCACTTTAATCACTATATGCCTTGCCTACATAAATAGCGTGCACTGTGGCACTAATTATAAGGCAAGTTTGCTAACCAGTGAAGCGTATGGTACACACAGGCACACACACAATATATATATATATACACATATATATGTATATATATGTATGTATATATATATATATATACATATATAATATATATATACACAAATATATATATGTACAGTATATATATGTATATATACATATATAATATATGTATATATATATATACATACTGTATATATATAATATATATATAATGATGTATGTATGTATATTCATGTGCGTTCTCTTTTCCCTAATCAAACATGACTAATTCTTAGGTTAACATGTTCGGATTAGAATTAAATCCCTTAATCGGCCACAATCTGAAATGGTGATATTAACGGTAAACTATAATATAATGATATGGAATTTCTTTTAAAATGGAACTCACATGTGCTGTTATGTGGGTAATTCTTATTACGTCTGTGGTGGAATTAATCTGAGGTAATTCCGTAGACAAAAAAAGTATGGGATAAATCATTCTCTGATAAATGGCTACTGATTATCATTTAATGCTTTCAGATATATTTCCATGAAAGGTTTGATTCTGTGAATTCTTGTGATAAAAGATTCAATTTACGTTTTTTTTTTTTATCTTTTTTTTCCAGTCCACATGGCTGTTTAATCCTTTGGCTTTTTGAAGATAAATATGATATCTTTTTCACGTCCTTTTTGATGCACGTCTCAGTGTGTTTGTATATATATATATATATATATATATTATATATATATATATATATATATATATATATATATATATATATATATATATATATATATATACACATATAATGCATCAAAATGTACATGAAAAAGACATCATGTTTATACTAATATATATATATATATATATATATTATATTTATATATATTTATATATACATATATGAATATATATAAATTTATATATATGTATATATATATATATATACATACATATATGTCACCACCGGGTATAGCATGTTATAACCACTTTTAATCCTTTAATGCCAAGCCACCTTTAGAGGGCTAATCAGTACTGAAGATGGCTTTGCAATACAAAGCAGACACCGGTCGGGATTCACAGCCGTTTGGTCAATTCTTCCCAGTGATGTTTGTTATATAAAATCACATATCAAATCTGATCACAATCATACATATATATATATATATATATATATATATATATATATATATATATATATATATATATATATATATATATATATATATATATATATATATATATATAGAGATATATATAGGGAATAGTTAATATTTGTTATATATTTACTTTCCTTTTACAGAGCCTAGTCAAAAGAAACCATAATACGTAGGCCGTGGTGATTAGAGGAAGTGAGGCGGCGCGCTATGATATATTATTATATTGTAGGTCGCTTTTGAGTTGACCGAACCTCTGATGTTCAGGTAGAAAGGTCCTTTTAAATCGCTCCAACTGAAGTTTAATCAAAAGCCTTTTTTTTTTTTTTTCATGAAGGGTTTAAATCAGGTCATACTTATGTGGCCTTATTTTTCCTCTCCTTACGTTGTAATCCATTTGATGTCACAGGGCAATCGGGGCTTTTAATTGGACACTGTTTGTTACGTAATTTTAGTCCCAGGGGAATTAGGTCATTCCATTACAGATCCCTTGATAAGCTCGGTTGAAGCCGGAATATGGAGGAGGCGGTTTTGAATTAGAATGGAAGGTTGTATGTTTTGCAATTAATGGGTAGTTATACTTCAGTTTTGATAAAGATGAAATAAATTAATGGCTATTTTTACTGTAGCTGTGATAAATATGAAAGAAATTCACTGAGCGAAAAAATGTAGGTAGAACAAACTGGCCGAAGAGTAATGCAATATATAAAAATAATTAGAGGACTGCAACATAGGGGAATGTGATAAAAGTTGTGTAAATTGCTCGCAGAAAAAGGAATCAGCTTAATAAAACAACGAACGGGAAGAGGGGCAGTATGTATACAAATATAACTTTATTTCATCGGAGTTTATTATGAAAATGAAAATCATGATGAAATCCAATCTTAACTTTGGCGGGGAAAAACAGTTATAACAAATCTTGTAGATAAAGAAAGGAAAAGTAACACTAACCCCATTTCTTGTGTTCCAGTCCCTCTTATCCTATCCTATCCCATCCCTATCCTATCCTATAATCCTATCCTATCCTATCCAGCGTCCCCGTCGCCACCCTAACCACAAGAAAACCCGATCCGACCGAGAAACGGCCTTGAAGGGTTGAATACCTCAGTAGTTCTTTGGTATTAAGGTGTTGTAACTGTAAACAGGGTTAGTCTCTCTCTCTCTCTCTCTCTCTCTCTCTCTCTCTCTCTCTCTCTCTCTCTCTCTCTCAGGTGTAATCAAACGTGGTAGGGTTAGGTACCTGCCAGGGTCAGAGGTGTGCGCGTTATACAATCTTCTACAAGTTTGTAGAAATTTATTTTATCTTTGTCAGCGTCTCTCGGTGGTTTCATTTTATTTATTTTATTCTTTGTTCTTTCCTGTTATTTTTTCTTAATTGTTCTCGTGGCAGTTTCATTTGTTTTTATGTTTATCTTGTCTCTCATTCTGAATTTAATTTACTTTGCTTTACTATCTGTTTAACTGTTCTCCCAACTTTCTTTTAACTTAAGGATCTGTGATTATGTCTAACTGATTACGTATAATTGTCTTGCTTACATATATATTGCCATTTAGATGTTTTAGTTTTGCTGTGTATTTTTATTTATTGTTTATTGCGTTGATTTATATAGTAAATTTTTCCATTATTTCCTTTGGAGGATAACTATATAGGCTATTCTTGTACATTGTATGTGTATTAAATCTCATGAAATTTGTATTTGTCTTTCTAGAGGCAGTCTTACATACAGAGAGAGAGAGAGAGAGAGAGAGAGAGAGAGAGAGAGAGAGAGAGAGAGAGAGAGAGAGAGAGGAAACGGAAACGAGTGTATTTTTTTTATATGTGTAATGGTCAAATTCCACTTTGTACCCCAAAAATTCAATCTTGACTGACCAATAACACATGGGTACAAGCCGTGATGGCCATGAGTGACACATTCCTGTATCTCGTTAAGCGGAAGTATTCAAGTTCAGAGCCGGATGGATGTGCTCTGGCTTTTTTCTTTTTTTTTTTTTTTTTTACTTTTTTTTATTAAGCCAAGGATGAGAGGGAGGCACTGGTTTTTTTTATTTGATGTTGCATCCTCAGGTTGTTCTCTTTCTTTCCTGTCGTGGAAATTATAAACTGTGTGATCGTGGCCTTCTTAAGTATGTAGTATCGTATTATTATTATTATTATTATTATTTTATTTCTACTGTATAAGACTTTTAAACACCTTCAGTAAATATGATAGTAGATGCCGCAGTGTCATTAATCTTATTTTTAGTGCTTCTGTTCCTCGTATCTGAGTAAGATGTGTAATATTAGTCTTCTTATCTGATTAAGATGTACAATATTAGTCTTCTTATCTGAGTAAGATGTATAATATCATCTTCTTATCTGAGTAAGATGTATAATAGCAGTTCTCTTGTCTGAGTAAGATGTATATTAGTAGTCTTCTTTGCTGAGTAAGATGTATAATAGCAGTCCTCTTTTCTGAGTAAGATGTATATTAGCAGTCTTCTTTGCTGAGTAAGATGTATAATAGCAGTCTTCTTTCTGAGTAAGATGTATATTAGCAGTCTTCTTATCTGAGTAAGATGTATAATAGCAGTCTTCTTATCTGAGCAAGATGTATAACAGAAGTCTTTTTTTTTTATCAAAGTAAGATGTATAATAGCATCTTCTTGTCTGGGTAAGATGTATACTAGCAGTCTTCTTATCTGAGTACCTTGTATAATAGCATCTTCTTATCTGAGTAAGATGTATAATAGCATCTTCTTATCTGATTAAGATGTATAATAGCAGTGTTCTTATCTGAGTAAGATGTATAATAGCAGTCTTCTTATCTGAGCAAGATGTATAATAGAAGTCTTCTTATCTGAGTAAGATGTATAATAGCAGTCTTATCTGAGCAAGATGTATAATAGCAGTCTTCTTATCTGAGTAAGATGTATAATAGAAGTCTTTTTTTCTGAGTAAGATGTATAATAGTAGTCTTCTTATCTGGGTAAGACGTACAATAGCAGTCTTCTTATCTGAGTGAGATGTATAATAGCAGTCTTCTTATTTGAGCAAGATGTATAATAGTAGTCTTCTTTTCTGAGTAAGATGTACACTAGCATCTTTTTATCTGAGTAATATGTATAATAGAAGTCTTCTCATCTGAGTAAGATGTATAATAGCAGTCTTCTTATCTGACCAAGAATGTATAATAGCAGTTTTTTCTGAGTATGACGTATAATAGCAGTCTTCTTATCTGAGCAAGATGTAAACTAGTATCTACTTATCTGAGTAAGGTGTATAATAGCATCTTCTTATCTGAGTAAGATGTATAGCAGCAGTCTTCTTATCTGACCAAGATGTATAATAGCAGTCTTCTTATCTGAGCAAGATGTATAATAGCATCTTCTTATTTGAGTAATATATATATTAGCATCTTCTTATCTGAGCAAGATGTATAATAGCATCTTCTTATCTGAGTAAGATGCATAATAGCATCTTCTTATCTGAGTAAGATGTATAATATCAGTCTTCTTATTTGAGTAAGATGTATAATAGCATCTTCTTATCTGAATAAGATGTATAATAGCAGTCCTCTTATCTGAGTAAAATGTTTAATAGCAGTCTTCTTATCTGAGCAGGATGTATAATAGCAGTGTTCTTATCTGAGTAAGATGTATAATAGCAATCTTCTTTTCTGAGTAAGATGTATAATAGCAGTCTTCTTATCTGAGTAAGATGTATAATAACACTCTTCTTACCTGAGTAAGATGTATAATAGCAGTCTTCTTACCTGAGGAAGATGCATAATACCAGTCTTCTTATCTGAGTAAGATGTTTAATAGCTGTGTTCTTATCTGAATAAGATGTATAATAAAAATCTTCTTATCTGAGTAAGAGTCTTCTTATCTGAGTAAGATGTAATAGCATCTTCCTATCTGAGTAAGATGTACAGTATAATAGCAGCCTTCTTATCAGAGCAAGATGCATAATAGCATCTTCTTATCTGATTAAGATGTATAATAGCAGTCTTCTTATCTGAGTAAGATGTATAATGGCTGTCATCTTTTCTGAGTAAGATGTATATTTTCTGAGTAAGATGTACAATAGCAGTCTTCTTATCTGAGTAAGATGTATAATAGCAGCCTTCTTATCTGAGTAAGGTGTATAATATCAGCCTTCTTATCTGAGTAAGATGTATAATAGCAGTAAATGTATAATGAGACACTTTCTGAGTAAGATTATATTTTCTGAGTAAGATGTATAACAAGTTTCCATTATTATTAGCATTCTTATTATTAGGTGTATAATATATTATTAGTTATTATTATTATTATTAGTTTATTATTAATTATTATTATTATTATTATCATTTATACACATTTTCCCCTACAGAGGGAAAATAAGTTTGTTAGACTGTTGTCTTTCTCCACAGTCGACTAATCACCAGGTGCTTAATTAACTGAGTAGATCATCTGATGTACTGTATATTTTAACAGATAGTTTAAATATTTTGTGTCTACCTTTTATTTTTGACTTTTCGGTATAAATTCAAGAAAAGAAGACTGTTATGGTTCTTTTGAATAATTTTTTTATCAGTCTTTATCCTCTGTCTAAATAAAGATTTTTTTATAGCCAGTGCAAAAGAATTTGAGTAAGATAAAAGGACGATTAGCTAGACAACAAAATAGTGGAAATAATACACAAGTGAAAACTGACAGAAAAATACCCAAAATGAATATAGTTGTTTGTTTTAATAAAACATTCAAGGAGAGGGTGTTTTTAGTTTTAATAGATGAAACGAGGAGTAGAATTTTGTATATTTTAAATGAATGCAAGAAATGAGGAGTGAGGTTTCCCCGTGATCCTGTACAATTTCATGGCGGCGTGCCGCAGAAAGGCAGAAGGAACCAGTATAATTTCTTGCCGACTAAAGTTTCACCGCCTAATCAAACGCTTCATAATTCCCTTCCCCAAAGATCATCTATCACTACTGAACCCCGGGCTTCAACTCATCTTGGCATAATTTGGTTGTTGATTTATTCGGAACAGAATGAATTTGGCTTGGTTTGAACTTATTCTGTCAAGTTCAGTGAACAGTACTACCACTTTTGTTTACTTGCAGTAGAGAGCAAGGTGAGTGAACTAACGCTTGAGAGAGAGAGAGAGAGAGAGAGAGAGAGAGAGAGAGAGAGAGAGAGATGTGTTGCTGTATTATTCAGTGCTTTTACCCTTACTTCAGATGAGTTCTTTTCAGAGTATGCGTGTTTGTACATGTGCGCGTGTATTTGTGAGAGATAGACACACACACAAACACACACACTGATAAACAGAGAGAGAGAGAGAGAGAGAGAGAGAGAGAGAGAGAGAGAAAAAAATATGTCTTCGACGAGGAGCAGAGAATTTTATGGTCTGAATAAAGTTTACAATCGTACAAGCATTTTCTCGACTGAAATTTCACGCCTGGAGGAGAGTTTTGACAAGGCCATCTTGGGGCCATATTCGGCCGAGGCATTTCACGGGCTGCTTTCAAGCGCATTTGTACCTCCCTTAATGGTGTGGGAAGCCGAGATCGTTATTGGGCTCTTTCTTTGATAACCCGTTGCGGCGTCATGCGGTCATGAGTAACTGTCTATCTCGGCAAGTTTATCTTTTGTTTTTCTTGCAGTCCCGCCCCCCTCCGTTCATGCCACCACTGTTGTTCTCCTGCGCTGATAACCTAAGATACATAGGGCCTTGCTTTTATATGTACTGTGTATGCGTGTATATATATATATATATATATATATATATATATATATATATATATATATATGTATATATATACTTATATATAAATGTATGTATGTATATACATATATACTTATTTGTATATGTATATATGTATATATATATATATATATATATATATATATATATATATATATATTTTATATATATATATATATATATATATACTATATATATATATATATATAAA
>NC_089751.1:35265616-35278116 GCF_040412425.1 Macrobrachium rosenbergii | reverse complement strand
GTCTGTGCCATAAGTTACTGCTGTAGCCTAAACAAAACGTACACATATACTGTATAGCCATTTCTACTGAAAGATACACATTCAGGGTATCGGTACTCAGAGGTGCTTATAACCTATATCATGAATCGCTCATTCATAAACTTCATCAAAATTTTTTCATGATAATCTCCTAAAAAAGATACAAATTCATACTCTCTCTTTGCCTAAGAATACATATTCGTAGATTCTGCACCAAAATGTTGTTCATGTGCTGAAACGTGAAAGCTCTCTCTCAAACGCTGTATATTAATAGTTTTTTTTTTATCAAAAGGCACTCTCATAATCTCCCTGCCATCTACCAGTAGGTATGAATTCATGGGCTCTCCATCCATCAGAATATATCAATTCATGACTCTTCCAAAAGATGCACATGACTGATAACCCAACCGAAAGGTACCTTTTGATCGTCTGCTCTGACAGAAAGTGAAAATTTGTGGTCTCTAGATCAAACCGCAGTTTTTTCTTGTCTCTTTCCTTAAGGCTGCGCGACCACAGAGCCTCTCAGTCAGAGGAGAATCCATTCATGATCTTTACACCAAAAAGTACGCTTGTTCTTGAAAATGTACATCTTTTTGCTCTTCAAGGTCGGTTGCGACACAGTTTTGTGTCTGAAAGGTGATGCAAGTGTCAGTGACGCTCGACAGACCCGGAATTCCTCGTTGGTTCGTTTTATGATCTCAGATCAAATAGAAAGTGACAGGGGAAGGAAGACCTGGAAGTTTTGCTACTACATTGTGTCACTCAAGGATGACCAGACAAGCCCCGTTGTGTATTTTAGGTCAACCTTGAGACTGAGAGGGGAAGAGGCCTTTTTTTTTTTCTCTTTTACATTGCTCCTTGACTGCGCAAAAGCAATCTGATACGTTTCAGTAAATTAGTGAAAGTAAATGCGGTACTGATGGTACTTGTTTTGAACGGCGGTTTTGCTCACTGAATTTTATAGTTGTTTACCGTTTTCTGTTTTTCAAGTTTGTGAAAAGAATGTGTGTGAGTGTTGCTGCAACTTTGGTATCTTGAAAATATTACTACTACTACTACTACTACTACTACTACTACTACTACTACTACTAATAATAATAATAATAATAATAATAATAATATCATTATTATTATTATTATTATTATTATTTTAAACACCGACAGGAATAATTAATGTCCTGCCCCATTGTCTCTACCTCTTGTACTTTATGGCTGTGCTTTTCCATACATTATACTTGACTGACCCTCCTAGATGATAATGAGGATAACAATAACAATAACGATGGTTACGGAACGAATCCTGGAATCTTTCTCCTCATTATTTTACATCATCAAATGACCTTCTTCATTTTCTTGCGAATCTACATTTCAAAATTGTGTTTTACCTATAGATTTACATGGACTTGTAAATCTATATCTCAGAAATGTGTCTTAACTCGAGATTTGCTTTGGATTTCAGCTTTTCATCTCCGGGTTAGCGAAATATCACTGACCTGTATTTCCTTTCAGTCGGGTTATTTCTGCAACGTCTTGACAGCAAACAAACACTTCTCGCCGAAGCCCTCTGCGCAGGATATCGAACCCTCGACATCCCACAGGATACTTGAAGGAACGGAGGTCTTTCCTCGTAGCGAAGGAAATTTTGGTTCTCATTTGAGTGGGGCTTCACCGAAGGAGGAGCTTGAAAGCGTGGAATAAAGAGGAAGGAGGTGGAGAAAACGGGGAATAGTGAGGAAATTGAACAGAACTGGTTGAGGGAGAAAAGGAGAAGGAATGTTAGGAATGGGGAGGAAGGATTTGGTACACTAGAAGATGAGGGATAAGATGGAATGAAGTTTGGAGGATTGGAGATGAAATGAAAGGTTATGTGATGCTTTAGGGAGGAGTAATTGCGAGGATTAAAAAAGTTGGATAAATGGGATGCCACAAAAATGATTGGGGAGATTGAGAAGATAAACATGGGCAAGGTAATGAAGGATAGGGAAGAATATGAGAGGGAATGGTAAAGAGTTATAAAAGACAGAGCGGATTGGAAAATGGAATATAGAAGGGATGAAGGCCTGGCGAGATAGGTAAAGGGAGTATAAAGGCACAGGATAGAGAGAATGGGGAGAAGGGAAAGGGGAAATAAATGGTGGGGGGGGGAGGGATCGGGAGAGAAGGATTTGACTGTAGATCATGTTCAAGGGTAACTCGGCTTTCTTATACAACAACCGGGAGGGTTGGCATTTTTATTGTTATTTTATGGAGAGAGAGAGAGAGAGAGAGAGAGAGAGAGAGAGAGAGAGAGAGAGAGAGAGAGAGAGAGAGAGAGAGAGAGAGAAGGAATGAGTTCGTAACGAGATGTAATTTAAAAATTCTTTCTTGTTCTGTAGTTTACCGAACGTCGTTGCAACGAAATCAACAGTAATTTATGTTGCTTCTGTAACTTGTGTGTTAACAAGAACTGAATAATGGGTGTAAATTGCAGATCTAAAGACTTGGGACTAAAACTTCTAAAGTTTTTTCAGTACTTATTCATCAATTTAATTCAAGTGATTCTTTCTCTATGGCAGGGGTAAGTCACACAAGCCTTTGTGACTCTTTGTTCCTTGTGATAAGAAATTTGTCAGATTTTATGATTAGCAAAAGCAAGGACAAAGTTTAAAAAAAGTAATCATTTATTTATTTTCCAGTCTTGAAGTGTAGGTTGTCTGACCTAAAACGCGACTTAAACCAAGTACTCTTAGCAATAGTGCAATGGAGGCTTTTCCGTAAATAAGTTGTATTTGTTCTTTGATATCGAAATTGTAATAATTTTTACGAATTTCTGGAGTTCGTATTTTGCCAACAGTAGAGGGGGGAGAGAGAGAGAGAGAGAGAGAAAGCGTAAGGAGGGAAAAAAACAGTAAATGATTACCTCAATTCTTAGCAATAAAACCAATAATTTTATCGAGAGAGAGAGAGAGAGAGAGAGAGAGAGAGAGAGAGGGAGGTAGGGGAGGGGCAATTGTAAAGGTGTGAACAAGTGTCCTTGAACACTATCCTAAGGCTGAATAGCCGTGAACCCAAGAAATATTGCTTAACTAAAGACTCTTGCTGGACTGACCTCAGGACAAAGGTATTATAATGTTAAAGACGCCTCTCTCTCTCTCTCTCTCTCTCTCTCTCTCTCTCTCTCTCTCTCTCTCTCTCTCTCCATATATATATATATATATATATATATATATATATATATATATATATATATATATATATATATATATGTCTGTGTGTGTGTGTGTGTATGTATGTATGTTTTAGGTATGTATGGATGTATGTATATCTACCACAAGGTTTGGCTTTCCAGTTCCTAGCCGTCTGTAATTTTTCTTCGCTTTTCGCTGGGAAGGGGGCTGGGGCTGGCGTGCGAGTGGGTGAGAAGCTGCTGCCTATAGGCCTTTATCAATCCTGATTTCGACTATCACGATCGACTGATTACCAGATACGTAATTCACTGCCTGGAATTTGAATCGTTGTCTCTCTCTCTTTCTCTCCCGTATTTTTTGTTTTTTTTTGCTTTTTATGTTTAAAATTCAATTTTACTTCTCATGTGCAGTTAAGAAGTCATTCACATCCTTTACGAAATATATTTTTCTTTTTGGCAGGGAAATTGAAATCTTAGTCACGCATCATCTTTCTTAAAACCTGTTTTTTTCATGTATCTGTTAAATGGTGAAAAACAGTTCTAGAAAAATGTTATAAAAAAGCAGGAACCTCTTATCCTTCAGTGAGGAACATTCAAATCAAGATGCATACTAACGAATAACGATAAAAGATGTCTGTATACGCCGACATGAAGATTTAGATTTAGCCAGCCTTTTGCTGGCACGGGCTCTTCCTGACAAGGAACAATGAAGGGTCTCGACCACACACAAAGGATGGCAAAGGATACGCGCTTTCGATGAAAGCCTCTGTGCCGGGAAGCTCCTCCTGACGGCGGGGGTATTGAAGATGCAGTGAGTCGCATCATTTGGCTTTTGTGTCAGAGCAGAGAGAATCCTGTTCGGGTGTTACGTAACGACGAGATTGCGTCACTAAGAGGAGAACTTTTTTGCGTTGTGCATGCATTTGAGAGAGAGAGACAGACAGACAGAGACAGAGATTTTTTGGAAGCAGAACTGTTTCTCAGTATGAGAACTTCAGACTTACAAGCAAAGGGGTACACGATTTCCTTGTGGAATTTTACGGAGATCATTTTCCATTATGTGATTTACCTGTTTACTGCATCGTTGAGATTTGACGTCGAAGAATTTTATTTTAAAGTTATCTACAGAGAGAGAGAGAGAGAGAGAGAGAGAGAGAGAGAGAGAGAGAGAGAGAGAGAGAGAGAGAGAGAATAATTTTCTTAGAAACTAGTCTTTAAAGTGAGGCCGTTCATATTTTAAGAGTCTAACTGGTTTTCTTCAAAAAATTTATCTATCTATCTATCTAGTTGCTCAATAGGCTACAACTAGTCTCTGCCAGGAAGTATCTCCTGCAAAGAACCTGTTGTGCCGTGAAGGCTGTTAACATTATTAAGTTATAAAAAAGGCCGCAGCTTTTTCAGAGACTGCACGTTCAGTTAGGTAGACAAAAGACTCTCTCTCTCTCTCTCTCTCTCTCTCTCTCTCTCTCTCTCTCTCTCTCTCTCTCTCTGAAATGTTTTATTTCGAGAAGGAAAGTTTTTTCAATGAAACTACCGGATGTTTTGCTTCAAGAGAGAAAAGAAATTTAATACCACGTACTTAATATGGCCTTTAAAGAAAATACTGTTTCAGAATTAACTGTTCACTTTGTTAGTCGAGATCGAGAGAGAGAGAGAGAGAGAGAGAGAGAGAGAGATGCAGTACGCACGTACTTGGCACTTTTTAGCACTGCGATGTTATGTAACTTTGGAAAGTAATAGCTTGCCAAGTCGTCGAGGAATAGCTGTCTCCTCATTACAAGCAAAGTGACACGAAGAGTAATAAAGTCTTCTGAAAAAAAGTCTCTTGAAGGCCAATTTGCTGTTTATTTTTAAAGTCTGTTTTTACCTCTATTTCATTAATCACTGGCCCATTTGCTCGGAATTCAAATAATGGCTATCATTTTGGTGTTATTAGCCTCTTAGTTATGCCTGCAATGGCGATAGGAACCTTTCAGTCTTTCAAGGATTTTATGAATAAACTTTCATAGGGATTGTCTCCATATTTGTAGCTTTTCTTTTTCGTTGGGTGTGTAAAAGTCTTGTATATACAAGGGAGAGGATTACATTGGGACATATCCTATTATTAATGGTCTCGTCAGTAAACATAAGTTGGGCAATAATGATAATAATAACAACAACATAGTCGCTTGTTTATGGGATGATTGTAAGGGAAGTATAAGACAATTTCACTGATAGTGATTATGAATGAATGCCTTGTTACCGTATATACATATAAAGATACAATTTCATAGTAGCGGTTGAAGCGTTATGTTGCAGGATAAATATAATAGCAGTTATGTTTTCCTTTGTTGATGCCAATATTCTGTCTGAAATTGCATGCAGCCGAAGCCAGAAAAGTAATAACCACTTGCCAAACAGAGGTCGACATATGGTATATAATAATTTGTCAATACTCAAAATCTCATATATAAAATTTTAAACCTCTAAATATTCAAATTAACTCATTACGTTTACAAGCTCCAATTTTGGTTGCGGGAAATCGTGTAATTCGTTAAATGACAGCGCAGTTGATGAAGCCATGTATTGCTCTCTCTCTCTCTCTCTCTCTCTCTCTCTCTCTCTCTCTTCCTTTTTTACTGCGTAAGGCGGGTTACGTGTAAAATGTCGTGCTGTGCTTTGAGTGCTGTCTCAGGGTCCCTAGAGCAAAGTTTGTTGGTTTGTGTAATATAAAAAAAGTCGAGGAAGTATCTTCGTTAAATTTTTTGAGCTTAGCATAGCCGCGATCCTTACCGTGATGAACTTGACCTTCCCGAATTTATTGTTTTGAGAAAAAGTGGAAGGGTGGGGGGAGTAAGGGAGGTAAGGTATCGTGGCTTGACCTCACCAGTGCTTGATTGCTTTATTACTGCGGACCTCTTCCGTACTTCTTTTTCATTTCCGTACAAATACATCTGCGCAGTGCCATCTATATATATATATATATATATATATATATATATATATATATATATATATATATGTGTGTGTGTGTGTGTGTGTGTGTGTATATGTATGTGTATATATATATATATATATATATATATATATATATATATATATATATATATAGTCTCAGTAAAAAGTTACAAGAAATACTTAAGCATTGTTTCCCTCAAATCAGTTTCCGGTTTGTTTTCTGTAATCCTTTTACAATGAGATCACTTTTGAGAGAGAAGCCTACTCTGCCTGTGGACCTTAATTCCTGTGTCGTTTACTTGTTCACTTGTTCGCAGTGTGGTCTGCGATACGTGGGATCTAGTTCCCGCTGGCTCAGACACAGAATTTTTGGAACACAGAGGTCTTTCTATTAGAACTAGGTTTCCCCTTTCCAAACCACCCTTTTCTGCCATTAGAGAACACAGTTTAACACAGGAACATCCTTTCACTGACCTGGATTTTCGGGTACTGTCTTTTTGTTCAAATAGACTGACCTTTTAATTTCAGAGTCGCTGACTATTAAAAAGATGAAGCCGGAATTGAACAACAACTCGTCTGGTATTCAACTAGCTATCGTGTAATTTCATAGTAGGTACTCAATTAGGTTGTTAAATATTTTACTTTGTGAGTGGTAGTTTGTTTACATTTCACTTTAGTTTTATTTTCATATTTTTATGTTTGTGTTTTTAATTTTTCGTTATTTTACGTCTCACCCTTTTAGTTTGCATTTACTTGTTCATTTTATATATTTCGTTAGTATTTTTGCTGAAGATTTATTATGACAATTCATTTTATTGTAATTTTACTGATTCTCATCCTTGTCGGTTTTTTCAGCCTGATGATGAGGTTTTATACCTCGAAAGCTTGTATAATAAAGAATGTTCTTCCTGGTCTTGGCAAAATTATTTATCATTAAGCTATATATATATATATATATATATATATATATATATATATATATATATATATATATATATATATATATATATATATGTATGTTTGTATATATGAATAAATATATTTATGTATTTATTTATATATATATGCACATATATTTGTACATACACACACATATATAAATATATGTATATATATCAAATGTAAGGAGACCATAAAAATGCCAAAATGTAGAAAATAAAGGCTATATTTGAGAGACCAATTGTCTCTTTCATCAGGCAAATAGTGAATGAGGAAGAGTTACAGAAAAGCGGTATTTATACCAGAAGGTCCATAGGTCAGCCGTTACGTCACCCCATTTGACAGTTTCTCTTTAATCTTCTTAATCGCTGGTTGGAGGAAGATTTTATCTATAATATCTGGATCCCAGACACCTCTTGAAATGTTCATCGTATTTCTTTGTTTAATCAAAGCTGATTCCACCATCTGGCTTTTGAACCGACAATTGCTGCTATAAATTATACGAGACAAATTCCAGTTTATTCTGTGATTATGGTTAGTTATGTGGTTAAAAATAACTGAGCTTTGTTGTCCGTACCTAACTGAAAGTTTATGCTGTAATAATCTCTGGGGAGTGATTTTCCTGTAAAACCGATATAAGATTGGTCACAGTCGAGGCAAGGGGTTTCGTAAGCTCCTGCGTCTCTGGGAACTGACTTTTGTTGGACGTTAATCAAGGATTTGGCTAAGATATTTGGCTAGGTAAAAGCAACAGGGTCAAGAGTTTCCAAGTGTCTGTGTCAAAGTCTTAATCCTGTCCAGGTGTTGGACTTTTATTTTATTGTTGGTCGTCTCTCTTGTCTTGTTTTGAGGGGGACGGTAGAAAATTTTGTTGGCTGCAGCTGTTTACGGATTAGTTTAATTTCCTTTTCCAGGAAATCCGGGGAGCAAATTTGTAAAGCTCTCAAGAATAAATTGCTGGCTACGCCAATCTTGATAGAGATGTCATGGTAGCTATAAAAGTGGATGTATGACAGAGAGAATGTAGGTGGTCTGTGTATGGTAAATTTGTATTCTGTCGTGTCTGCAAGTATTAAAACGTCAAGAAAATGAATTTTGTTGTCTGTTTCCCATTCAACTTTAAATTTGATGCTAAGGCACTAGTGCATTTGATTTTTAAAGAAATTCATTGAAATTGCCCACTTATTGTCCCAGAATGTTAAGATATCATCTACACATATCATCCACAGCATGTCTTTAGGTTTTATTACATTTATTATTATAGTTTCAAAATATTCCATGTATAGATTGGCTAAAACAGGACTTAAAGGGCTGCCCATGCTACACCCGAATTTTTTTTTAAAGAATAACTCGCCGAATGAAAAGACGTTTTTTGATACACATAATTGAACTAGCTTTATTTTATCTAGGGCTAGTGGGAAATGACCTGAATAGGGAGCCAGTTTTTCCCTCAAAAACTGTATAACGTCCTGTACTGGTACTTTTGTGAATAGGGAATCTACATCTAAACTTAAAAGTTTTATGTTGTGAAGTGGTATATGTGCTTCTTTGAATTTGTGACAGAAATCCTCAGAATGTTTAATGTGACTGGGAGAAAATGTGCTTAAGAATGGGGAAAGGAGGACGGCTAGCCACTTAGAAATTTGGGTGTAAGTTATTTCACAGGTATAGTGAATTCGATATTAATTGATATTTGTAGCTGAATATTTGGTAACAAAAATGTTGCGTTTTATAATTGACTATATATATGTGTGTGTGTGTCTGTGTGTGTTTATGTGTGTGTGTATATATATATGCATATATATTTATATATAAATGTATATTTATGTGTGTTTGTGTGCAAGATAAGCGAGTGTGTTTGTTTTTCCTCTTGTATGTCACTTATTCCCAGGGTGTGCCGAATTCGATATTAATTGGTGTTTTATGTATATATATATATGTGTGTGTGTGTGTGTGTGTGTGTGTGTGTGTGTGTGTGTGATAAGAGAGGGAGTGAAAGAAATACTCCAGTCAAGACAACTATATTCCTTTTAGGTGACCTATCTACATCAGCACTTTGAATGTGGAATATTTTTACTACAATTTTTAATATTTTGAATTAATGCGTATTTGCTTAGTAGGTACTATACATACCTATAACGACAGAAAAGATGTTCCCTTTGGTTTCAGTATCTATAAATAACAATAATCAATATGTAAATAGCTGTCGACATACGAGCTGTAGAAAGTTTTGAATTATATCCAGTAATTGTATTTTCATGTTATATATTTGTCTTTACATCTGAAACTGTATTTACTTGTTGATGTTGCCTTCTCATACTTTTCTGTTTGCTTTGTCTTCTAACTGCATTGGTTTTCCAAGTTGTTTTTGCTTGTATCATCGTTTTCAGAGAAGTGAATGGTCACGTATTTTATTTGTTGTAACGTTTTTATGCTAGTTTTCCTTTGTTGCTTAAAGATGATTATAAAATTTTCAAGTACGATAAGGATGACCAATCTCCGCTTTTATATCGGCATCCGTTGTTTACCTCGTTGTTTTAGGCTGTGTGACAAGAGGGAGAGGGAGAGAGAGAGAGAGAATTCCACATTTTGAAGAATGATCGTTTAGATTTGCAGTTTGTTGTCGTTTTGTTGTTGCGTTTTATTTCCATTATATATGTATATACAGTATACACACATATATATATGTGTGTGTATATATATGTATTATATATATACCTATATATATGTATTTATATATATATATATATGTATATATATATATACATTTACATTTATATATGTGTGTGTCTGTATGTACTGCGGAATAAGCATTAATTCATATAATCCTTCTTTTTAGATGTATATCTTTGGAAGATGGGAATAGGCCATTATCAGTGGAGTTTTTAATTTTTCTCGCTACTCATTGTGGTTACATTTTCTTTGGATTTTCTGGAGAAATTTTGGGAATTAAATTTCGGCAGACTTTCAGCACTGCTTAAATTCGCGTTGGAAAATGGAATATGAATAATGTTTTAGAAGAGGAATTTTAACGGACCATGCATGTTTTACCATAATAATCTTGAGATAATAAGAGATTTATCCGTGACACTCTTCACTGTGGCGCACGGCAAGTCAACAAAGCAAGCCCAAAACATGACTGACAAAATTACAGACTATGCAACATACCTACGTGCATCCGCCCATCTCCCTTGTTTTTCATTGCCACGACACGGACGAGCATTTCCATTTTCCGGCAAGTCCGTATCTCTCTCTCTCTCTCTCTCTCTCTCTCTCTCTCTCTCTCTCTCTCTCTCTCTCTCTTCATAATTCTTTTCAGTTTTGGTATTTCCTCAAAAAGACGGATCGCCCCGTCGTGGGTCCTCGTCTGAAGACTGGTTTTCCTTGTGCCTTTGTAAACATCATCGCTTCCGGAACCTTTTGACCCCTGACGCCTCATAATGCGAGATCGCTACGGCGTCTCTTGAAAGACCACAGGGAAGAAGACCAGGTGGGGCTTGGATTGGGTCTTGGTCTCTTGACCCACGGTCAGCGTCACTGCCAAGAATCCCTGAATAATTTTCTGTTGCAATGAGGAGGTGGAGGCGCTGTTAGAGTTTTGAGTGAGGGGCTATAAAAGGCATGGGATGGAAATACCAAAGTATGAATGATAATTTGAAATATGTAATCTCTCTCTCTCTCTCTCTCTCTCTCTATATATATATATATATATATATATATATATATATATATATATATATATATATGTATGTGTGTGTGTGTGTGTGTGTACATATTTTATATCTATATATATGTATGTACATGTGTGTATATATAGTGTATATGTAAATTATATATATATATATATATATATATATATATATATATATATATATATATATATATATATATATATATATGTAGGTATGTATGTGGGGTGTGTGTGCATGTATGTTTTGTGTTTATGTGTGGGTGTGTGTACCTACTAGTCAAGTTTAGATCAACAGAGACAGTGGGATTCAACAAAACATGGTTGACACATTTCGGCTTGTTTTTTAATCATATCCGGGACCTCTTGCTGTTGGGTGAGTGCGTTTGTGTGTTATGTGTTGGCGTGTATGTGTGTGTGATCCGTGGTGGCTCCTATTTCTACTGCTGTTTTCGTAAGTAGAAAATCCTCGGTCAGTCGTTTTCCCTAGATTTTGTTCGTACGCCCAGTGCATTTTGCTTTTCTTTTTCTGTATTCAGCCTTCTTCTCATGCTCTGCTTGTTTTCCATTGCAGCAGCTTCCCAATTCTTATCGTCACTTTAAAGTAATATATTTTAGCCTCCAGGTTGACAAATTTGATAAACGCATAAAAGAACGCGGAACAGGTATTCACTTCCTTAGTCTTCGTTCTTCTTTCAAAATGTCAGGGAAAAGAGGCAGGCCAAACCCTCCTATCCCATGTCACAAGTATCTCCTCTTGGATTTGGTAATGATTAATATATATATATATATATATATATATATATATATATATATATATATATATATATATATATATATATATATATATATATATATATATATATATATATGTGTGTGTGTGTGTGTGTGTGTGTGTGTGTGTGTGTGTGTGTGTGTGTTGTGTGTATCACCACACGTTTTTTCTTCAGAGGGGTAGCTCGAGAAGTTGATGAAAAGTCATTTGAGATAAGTTTGCTAGCCACATGACCTTGGTCACTCACTCTGGTTGAGACGCACCACAGCTGACTTACTACCAAGTAAACAGTTCGCCGCTTTTACCAACAAAGTTTCAGTGAGTTTTTACAGAATGTGCTTGAGGCTGACCCTGTGGTTAGTTTGGGAACTGAACTCATGCCATAGACAGTGAGAATAATATAAAAGAGGGTTGAAACAGCAAGTCCCAAAGGTACGTTGAGCAACGGTTGAAAGCGTGGTTAAGCTACCTTTCTGAGGCTGGGATAAATTCTCCTCTGGTCTGTACTTACATAAAGGCCAGCAATGAGAGGGACTGATCTTAGGCTGGACGAAGGAAGCTCCTCAAGGGGCTTTATGTACCTTCGCTGTGCATATACTTACGTAAGGGGCAATGATTGTATCGATGTTACGCACAGGTTAAAAACAAGTTAAAAGTGCGCCGAAGTTTCTTCAGCGCAATCGAGTTTTCTGTACAGCGTATAATCAAGGCCACCGAAAATAGATCTATCTTTCAGTGTTCTCGTTATAATGCTGTATGAGCCACGGCCATGAAACTTTAACCACGGCCGGCAGCGGCCTGGCCTATACCGTTGCCAGACGCACGATTATGGCTAACTTTAACCTCAAATAAAATAAAAACTACTGAGGCTAGAGGGCTGCAATCTGGTATGTTTAATGATCGGAGGGTGGATGATCAACATACCAATTTGCACTTCTCTAGCCTCAGTAGTTTTTAAGGTCTGAGGGCGGGCAGAA